>NW_025063761.1:0-99326 GCF_018153295.1 Drosophila grimshawi | reverse complement strand
TCTTTCAACATTATGAACCCCTTTTTATATATTTTGACTGTGCATCAAAAGCTGAAAATATGTAGTCTCGAAGTCATTTCGAGAAATTGACGTTTTAAGTTTCTGTTTCCAAATTCAAACGGATGTATCTTCGCCAATAATTGTCAGAAGTTAGAATTTCTTTCAACATTATGAACCCCTTTTTATATATTTTGATTCTGCATCAAAAGCTGAAAATATGTAGTCGCGAAGTCATTTCGAGAAACTGACGTTTTAAGTTTCTGTTTCCAAATTCAAACGGATGTATCTTCGCCAATAATTGTCAGAAGTTAGAATTTCTTTCAACATTATGAAGCCCTTTTTATATATTTTGACTCTGCTTCAAAAGCTGAAAATATGTAGTCTCGAAGTCATTTCGAGAAATTGACGTTTTAAGTTTCTGTTTCCAAATTCAAACGGATGTATCTTCGTCAATAATTGTCAGAAGTTAGAATTTCTTTCAACATTATGAAGCCCTTTTTATATATTTTGATTCTGCATCAAAAGCTGAAAATATGTAGTCTCGAAGTAATTTCGAGAAATCGACGTTTTAAGTCTCTGTTTCCAAATTCTATCGGATGTATCTTCGCCAAAAATTGTCAGAAGTTAGAATTTCTTTCAACATTATGAAGCCATATTTATATATTTTGATTCTGCATCAAAAGCTGAAAATATGTAGTCTCGAAGTCATTTCGAGAAATTGACGTTTTAAGTTTCTGTTTCCAAATTCAAACGGATGTATCTTCGCCAATAATTGTTAGAAGTCAGAATTTCTTTCAACATTATGAAGCCCTTTTTATATATTTTGACTCTGCTTCAAAAGCTGAAAATATGTAGTCTCGAAGTCATTTCGAGAAATTGACGTTTTAAGTTTCTGTTTCCAAATTCAAACGGATGTATCTTCGCCAATAATTGTCAGAAGTTAGAATTTCTTTCAACATTATGAACCCCTTTTTATATATTTTGATTCTGCATCAAAAGCTGAATATATGTAGTCTCGAAGTCATTTCGAGATATTGGCGGTTTAAGTTTCTTTTCCCAAATTCAAACGGATGTATCTTCGCCAATAATTGTCAGAAGTCAGAATTTCTTTTATCATTATGAAACCCTTTTTATATATTTTGACTCTGCTTCAAAAGCTGAAAATATGTAGTCTCGAAGTCATTTCGAGAAATTGACGTTTTAAGTTTCTGTTTCCAAATTCACCCGGATGTATCTTCGCCAATACTCGTCAGAAGTTGGAATTTCTTTCAACATTATAAAGCCCTTTTTATATATTTTGATTCTGCATCAAAAGCTGAAAATATGTAGTCTTGAAGTCATTTCGAGAAATTGACGTTTTAAGTTTCTGTTTCCAAATTCAAACGGATGTATCTTCGCCAATAATTGTCAGAAGTTAGAATTTCTTTCAACATTATGAAGCCCTTTTTATATATTTTGACTCTGCTTCAAAAGCTGAAAATATGTCCTCTCGAAGTCATTTCGAGAAATTGACGTTTTAAGTTTCTGTTTCCAAATTCAAACGGATGTATCTTCGCCAATAATTGTCAGAAGTTAGAATTTCTTGCAACATTATGAACCCCTTTTTATATATTTTGATTCTGCATCAAAAGCTGAAAATATGTAGTCTCGAAGTCATTTCGAGATATTGGCGTTTTAAGGTTATTTTCCCAAATTCAAACGGATGTATCTTCGCCAATAATTGTCAGAAGTTAGAATTTCTTTCAATAATTTGTCAGAAGTCAGAATTTCTTTCAACATTATGAAGCCCTTTTTATATATTTTGATTCTGCATCAAAAGCTTTAAATATGTAGTCGCGAAGTCGTTTCGAGAAATTGACGTTTTAAGTTTCTGTTTCCAAATTCAAACGGATGTATCTTCGTCAATAATTGTCAGAAGTTAGAATTTCTTTCAACATTATGAAGCCCTTTTTATATATTTTGATTCTGCATCAAAAGCTGAAAATATGTAGTCTCGAAGTCATTTCGAGAAATTGACGTTTTAAGTCTCTGTTTCCAAATTCAAACGGATGTATCTTCGCCAATAATTGTCAGAAGTTAGAATTTCTTTCAACATTATGAAGCCCTTTTCATATATTTTGATTCTGCATCAAAAGCTGAAAATATGTAGTCTCGAAGTCATTTCGACAAATTGACGTTTTAAGTTTCTGTTTCCAAATTCAAACGGATGTATCTTCGCCAATAATTGTCAGAAGTTAGAATTTCTTTCAACATTATGAAGCCCTTTTTATATATTTTGACTCTGCTTCAAAAGCTGAAAATATGTAGTCTCGAAGTCATTTCGAGAAATTGACGTTTTAAGTTTCTGTTTCCAAATTCAAACGGATGTATCTTCGCCAATAATTGTCAGAAGTTAGAATTTCTTTCAACATTATGAACCCCTTTTTATATATTTTGATTCTGCATCAAAAGCTGAAAATATGTAGTCTCGAAGTCATTTCGAGATATTGGCGGTTTAAGTTTCTTTTCCCAAATTCAAACGGAATTATCTTCGCCAATAATTGTCAGAAGTCAGAATTTCTTTCAACATTATGAAGCCCTTTTTATATATTTTGACTCTGCATCAAAAGCTGAAAATATGTAGTCGCGAAGTCATTTCGAGAAATTGACGTTTTAAGTTTCGGTTTCCAAATTCAAACGGATGTATCTTCGCTAATAATTGTCAGCAGTTAGAATTTCTTTCAACATTATGAAGCCCTTTTTATATATTCTGATTCTGCATCAAAAGCTGAAAATATGTAGTCTTGAAGTCATTTCGAGAAATTGACGTTCTAAGTTTCTGTTTCCAAATTCAAACGGATGTATCTTCGCCAATAATGGCCAGAAGTTAGAATTTCTTTCAACATTATGAAGCCCTTTTTATATATTTGACTCTGCTTCAAAAGCTGAAAAAATGTAGTCTTGAAGTCATTTCGAGAAATTGACGTTCTAAGTTTCTGTTTCCAAATTCAAACGGATGTATCTTCGCCAATAATGGCCAGAAGTTAGAATTTCTTTCAACATTATGAACCCCTTTTTATATATTTTGATTCTGCATCAAAAGCTGAAAATATGTAGTCTCGAAGTCATTTCGAGATATTGGCGGTTTAAGTTTCTTTTCCCAAATTCAAACGGAATTATCTTCGCCAATAATTGTCAGAAGTCAGAATTTCTTTCAACATTATGAAGCCCTTTTTATATATTTTGACTCTGCATCAAAAGCTGAAAATATGTAGTCGCGAAGTCATTTCGAGAAATTGAGGTTTTAAGTTTGGGTTTCCAAATTCAAACGGATGTATCTTCGCTAATAATGGTCAGCAGTTAGAATTTCTTTCAACATTAGGAAGCCCTTTTTATATATTTTGACCCTGCATCAAAAGCTGAAAATATGTAGTCTTGAAGTCATTTCGAGAAATTGACGTTTTAAGTTTCTGTTTCCAAATTCAAACGGATGTATCTTCGCCAATAATGGCCAGAAGTTAGAATTTCTTTCAACATTATGAACCCCTTTTTATATATTTTGACTGTGCATCAAAAGCTGAAAATATGTAGTCTCGAAGTCATTTCGAGAAATTGACGTTTTAAGTTTCTGTTTCCAAATTCAAACGGATGTATCTTCGCCAATAATTGTCAGAAGTTAGAATTTCTTTCAACATTATGAAGCCCTTTTTATATATTTTGATTCTGCATCAAAAGCTGAAATTATGTAGTCTCGAAGTCATTTCGAGAAACTGACGTTTTAAGTTTCGGTTTCCAAATTCAAACGGATGTATCTTCGCCAATAATTGTCAGAAGTTAGAATTTCTTTCAACATTATGAAGCCCTTTTTATATATTTTGACTCTGCTTCAAAAGCTGAAAATATGTAGTCTCGAAGTCATTTCGAGAAATTGACGTTTTAAGTTTCTGTTTCCAAATTCAAACGGATGTATCTTCGCCAATAATTGTCAGAAGTTAGAATTTCTTGCAACATTATGAACCCCTTTTTATATATTTTGATTCTGCATCAAAAGCTGAAAATATGTAGTCTCGAAGTCATTTCGAGATATTGGCGTTTTAAGTTTATTTTCCCAAATTCAAACGGATGTATCTTCGCCAATATTTGTCAGAAGTCAGAATTTCTTTCAACTTTATGAAGCCCTTTTTATATATTTTGATTCTGCATCAAAAGCTGAAAATATGTACTCGCGAAGTCGTTTCGAGAAATTGACGTTTTAAGTTTCTGTTTCCAAATTCAAACGGATGTATCTTCGTCAATAATTGTCAGAAGTTAGAATTTCTTTTAACATTATGAAGCCCTTTTTATATATTTTGATTCTGCTTCAAAAGCTGAAAATATGTAGTCTCGAAGTCATTTCGAGAAATTGACGTTTTAAGTCTCTGTTTCCAAATTCAAACGGATGTATCTTCGCCAATAATTGTCAGAAGTTAGAATTTCTTTCAACATTATGAAGCCCTTTTTATATATTTTGATTCTGCATCAAAAGCTGAAAATATGTAGTCGCGAAGTCATTTCGAGAAATTGACGTTTTAAGTTTCTGTTTCCAAATTCAAACGGATGTATCTTCGCCAATAATTGTCAGAAGTTAGAATTTCTTTCAACATTATGAAGCCCTTTTTATATATTTTGACTCTGCTTCAAAACCTGAAAACATGTAGTCTCGAAGTCATTTCGAGAAATTGACGTTTTAAGTTTCTGTTTCCAAATGCAAACGGATGTATCTTCGCCAATAATTGTCAGAAGTTAGAATTTCTTTCAACATTATGAACCCCTTTTCATATATTTTGATTCTGCATCAAAAGCTGAAAATATGTAGTCTCGAATCATTTCGGGATATTGGCGGTTTAAGTTTCTTTTCCCAAATTCAAACGGAATTATCTTCGCCAATAATTGTCAGAAGTTAGAATTTCTTTCAACATTATGAACCCCTTTTTATATATTTTGACTCTGCATCAAAAGCTGAAAATATGTAGTCGCGAAGTCATTTCGAGAAATTGACGTTTTAAGTTTCGGTTTCCAAATTCAAACGGATGTATCTTCGCTAATAATTGTCAGCAGTTAGAATTTCTTTCAACATTATGAAGCCCTTTTTATATATTTTGACTCTGCATCAAAAGCTGAAAATATGTAGTCGCGAAGTCATTTCGAGAAATTTACGTTTTAAGTTTCGGTTTCCAAATTCAAACGGATGTATCTTCGCCAATAATTGTCAGCAGTTAGAATTTCTTTCAACATTATGAAGCCCTTTTTATATATTTTGATTCTGCATCAAAAGCTGAAAATATGTAGTCTTGAAGTCATTTCGAGAAATTGACGTTTTAAGTTTCTGTTTCCAAATTCAAACGGATGTATCTTCGCCAATAATGGCCAGAAGTTAGAATTTCTTTCAACATTATGAAGCCCTTTTATATATTTTGATTCTGCATCAAAAGCTGAAAATATGTAGTCTCGAAGTCATTTCGAGAAATTGACGTTTTAAGTTTCTGTTTCCAAATTCAAACGGATGTATCTTCGCCAATAATTGTCAGAAGTTAGAATTTCTTTCAACATTATGAACCCCTTTTTATATATTTTGACTCTGCATCAAAAGCTGAAAATATGTAGTCGCGAAGTCATTTCGAGAAATTTACGTTTTAAGTTTCGGTTTCCAAATTCAAACGGATGTATCTTCGCTAATAATTGTCAGCAGTTAGAATTTCTTTCAACATTATGAAGCCCTTTTTATATATTTTGATTCTGCATCAAAAGCTGAAAATATGTAGTCTCGAAGTCATTTCGAGAAATTGACGTTTTAAGTTTCTGTTTCCAAATTCAAACGGATGTATCTTCGCCAATAATTGTCAGAAGTTAGAATTTCTTTCAACATTATGAACCCCATTTTATATATTTTGATTCTGCATCAAAAGCTGAAAATATGTAGTCTCGAAGTCATTTCGAGAAACTGACGTTTTAAGTTTCGGTTTCCAAATTCAAACGGATGTATCTTCGCCAATAATTGTCAGAAGTTAGAATTTCTTTCAACATTATGAAGCCCTTTTTATATATTTTGACTCTGCTTCAAAAGCTGAAAATATGTAGTCTCGAAGTCATTTCGAGAAATTTACGTTTTAAGTTTCTGTTTCCAAATTCAAACGGATGTATCTTCGCCAATAATTGTCAGAATTGACGTTTTAAGTTTCTGTTTCCAAATTCAAACGGATGTATCTTCGCCAATAATTGTCAGAAGTTAGAATTTCTTTCAACATTATGAACCCCTTTTTATATATTTTGACTCTGCATCAAAAGCTGAAAATATGTAGTCGCGAAGTCATTTCGAGAAATTTACGTTTTAAGTTTCGGTTTCCAAATTCAAACGGATGTATCTTCGCTAATAATTGTCAGCAGTTAGAATTTCTTTCAACATTATGAAGCCCTTTTTATATATTTTGATTCTGCATCAAAAGCTGAAAATATGTAGTCTCGAAGTCATTTCGAGAAATTGACGTTTTAAGTTTCTGTTTCCAAATTCAAACGGATGTATCTTCGCCAATAATTGTCAGAAGTTAGAATTTCTTTCAACATTATGAACCCCTTTTTATATATTTTGATTCTGCATCAAAAGCTGAAAATATGTAGTCTCGAAGTCATTTCGAGAAACTGACGTTTTAAGTTTCGGTTTCCAAATTCAAACGGATGTATCTTCGCCAATAATTGTCAGAAGTTAGAATTTCTTTCAACATTATGAAGCCCTTTTTATATATTTTGACTCTGCTTCAAAAGCTGAAAATATGTAGTCTCGAAGTCATTTCGAGAAATTTACGTTTTAAGTTTCTGTTTCCAAATTCAAACGGATGTATCTTCGCCAATAATTGTCAGAAGTTAGAATTTCTTGCAACATTATGAAGCCCTTTTTATATATTTTGACTGTGCATCAAAAGCTGAAAATATGTAGTCTCGAAGTCATTTCGAGAAATTGACGTTTTAAGTTTCTGTTTCCAAATTCAAACGGATGTATCTTCGCCAATAATTGTCAGAAGTTAGAATTTCTTTCAACATTATGAAGCCCTTTTTATATATTTTGATTCTGCATCAAAAGCTGAAATTATGTAGTCTCGAAGTCATTTTGAGAAACTGACGTTTTAAGTTTCGGTTTCCAAATTCAAACGGATGTATCTTCGCCAATAATTGTCAGAAGTTAGAATTTCTTTCAACATTATGAAGCCCTTTTCATATATTTTGACTCTGCTTCAAAAGCTGAAAATATGTAGTCTCGAAGTCATTTCGAGAAATTGACGTTTTAAGTTTCTGTTTCCAAATTCAAACGGATGTATCTTTGCCAATAATTGTCAGAAGTTAGAATTTCTTGCAACATTATGAACCCCTTTTTATATATTTTGATTCTGCATCAAAAGCTGAAAATATGTAGTCTCGAAGTCATTTCGAGATATTGGCGTTTTAAGTTTATTTTCCCAAATTCAAACGGATGTATCTTCGCCAATAATTGTCAGAAGTTAGAATTTCTTTCAACATTATGAAGCCCTTTTTATATATTTTGATTCTGCATCAAAAGCTGAAAATATGTAGTCTCGAAATCATTTCGAGAAATTGACGTTTTAAGTTTCTGTTTCCAAATTCAAACGGATGTATCTTCGCCAAAAATTGTCAGAAGTTAGAATTTCTTTCAACATTATGAAGCCCTTTTTATATATTTTGACTCTGCATCAAAAGCTGAAAATATGTAGTCTCGAAGTCATTTCGAGAAATTGACGTTTTAAGTTTCTGTTTCCAAATTCAAACGGATGTATCTTCGCCAATAATTGTCAGAAGTTAGAATTTCTTTCAACATTATGAAGCCCTTTTTATATATTTTGACTCTGCTTCAAAAGCTGAAAATATGTAGTCTCGAAGTCATTTCGAGAAATTGACGTTTTAAGTTTCTGTTTCCAAATTCAAACGGATGTATCTTTGCCAATAATTGTCAGAAGTTAGAATTTCTTGCAACATTATGAACCCCTTTTTATATATTTTGATTCTGCATCAAAAGCTGAAAATATGTAGTCTCGAAGTCATTTCAAGATATTGGCGTTTTAAGTTTATTTTCCCAAATTCAAACGGATGTATCTTCGCCAATAATTGTCAGAAGTCAGAATTTCTTTCAACATTATGAAGCCCTTTTTATATATTTTGATTCTGCATCAAAAGCTGAAAATATGTAGTCTCGAAGTCATTTCGAGAAATTGACGTTTTAAGTTTCTGTTTCCAAATTCAAACGGATGTATCTTCGCCAATAATTATCAGAAGTTAGAATTTCTTGCAACATTATGAACCCCTTTTTATATATTTTGACTCTGCATCAAAAGCTGAAAATATGTAGTCTCGAAGTCATTTCGAGAAATTGACGTCTTAAGTTTCTGTTTCCAAATTCAAACGGATGTATCTTCGCCAATAATTGTCAGAAGTTAGAATTTCTTTCAACATTATGAAGCCATTTTTATATATTTTGATTCTGCATCAAAAGCTGAAAATATGTAGTCTCGAAGTCATTTCGCGAAATTGACGTTTTAAGTTTCTGTTTCCAAATTCAAACGGATGTATCTTCGCCAATAATTGTCAGAAGTTGGAATTTCTTTCAACATTATGAAGCCCTTTTTATATATTTTGATTCTGCATCAAAAGCTGAAAATATGTAGTCTCGAAGTCATTTCGGGATATTGGCGTTTTAAGTTTATTTCCCCAAATTCAAACGGATGTATCTTCGCCAATAATGGTCAGAAGTTAGAATTTCTTTCAACATTATGAAGCCCTTTTTATATATTTTGATTCTGCATCAAAAGCTGAAAATATGTAGTCTCGAAGTCATTTCGAGAAATTGACGTTTTAAGTTTCTGTTTCCAAATTCAAACGGATGTATCTTCGCCAATAATTGTCAGAAGTTAGAATTTCTTTCAACATTATGAAGCCCTTTTTATATATTTTGACTGTGCATCAAAAGCTGAAAATATGTAGTCTCGAAGTCATTTCGAGAAATTGACGTTTTAAGTTTCTGTTTCCAAATTCAAACGGATGTATCTTCGCCAACAATTGTCAGAAGTTAGAATTTCTTTCAACATTATGAAGCCATTTTTATATATTTTGATTCTGCATCAAAAGCTGAAAATATGTAGTCTCGAAGTCATTTCGAGATATTGGCGTTTTAAGTTTATTTTCCCAAATTCAAACGGATGTATCTTCGCCAATAATTGTCAGAAGTCAGAATTTCTTTCAACATTATGAAGCCCTTTTTATATATTTTGATTCTGCATCAAAAGCTGAAAATATGTAGTCTCGAAGTCATTTCGAGAAATTGACGTCTTAAGTTTCTGTTTCCAAATTCAAACGGATGTATCTTCGCCAATAATTGTCAGAAGTTAGAATTTCTTTCAACATTATGAAGCCCTTTTTATATATTTTGATTCTGCATCAAAAGCTGAAAATATGTAGTCTCGAAGTCATTTCGAGAAATCGACGTTTTAAGTTTCTGTTTCCAAATTCAAACGGATGTATCTTCGCCAATAATTGTCAGAAGTTGGAATTTCTTTCAACATTATGAAGCCCTTTTTATATATTTTGATTCTGCATCAAAAGCTGAAAATATGTAGTCTCGAAGTCATTTCGAGATCTTGGCGTTTTAAGTTTATTTTCCCAAATTCAAACGGATGTATCTTCGCCAATAATGGTCAGAAGTTAGAATTTCTTTCAACATTATGAAGCCCTTTTTATATATTTCGATTCTGCATCAAAAGCTGAAAATATGTAGTCTTGAAGTCATTTCGAGATATTGGCGTTTTAAGTTTCTGTTTCCAAATTCAAACGGATGTATCTTCGCCAATAATTGTCAGAAGTTAGAATTTCTTTCAACATTATGAAGCCCTTTTTATATATTTTGACTCTGCGTCAAAAGCTGAAAATATGTAGTCTCGAAGTCATTTCGAGAAATTGACGTTTTAAGTTTCTGTTTCCAAATTCAAACGGATGTATCTTCGCCAATAATTGTCAGAAGTTAGAATTCGTCAACATTATGAAGCCCTTTTTATATATTTGATTCTGCATCAAAAGCTGAAAATATGTAGTCTCGAAGTCATTTCGAGAAATTGACGTTTTAAGTTGTCTGTTTCCAAATTCAAAACGGATGTATCTTCGCCAATAATTGTCAGAAGTTAGAATATCTTTCAACATTATGAAGCCCTTTTTATATATTTTGACTCTGCATCAAAAGCTGAAAATATGTAGTCTCGAAGTCATTTCGAGATATTGGCATAATCATGGCCTACGGCCGATTGCCGATCGTCGATTGGTGAAAAAAAAAAAAATGGCTGAAACCTGTCGTCGTCGTCGTCGTCGTAGTATTGTGTTATAATTTTACATGTCTGTATTTGAAAAACTAGTATAATAAATTTTTACTTTGTATAAACTTGCAAAACTTGCAAAACGTGTTATGATGATTAGCATTATGTTACTTTGTTGCAAAGTGAATGGCATGTTTGATTTTTAGGCTTAACAAATTGAAACGGCAACTGTACGTTTCAGTATGTCACGTAGAATCAAACGATATAGTATAACGTGGCCTGGGTACAATTATTTGGGACCTGGCAATAGTATACCTGATGATCCAAACCCCGTTGATGAAATTGATGAAGACGCTTTAATTCATGATCTTCGGTATTCTGCTGCTGAAACTGAAGAAGACATCAGATCGGCTGATCGAGACGCTATCCAAGCATTTAAGGAAGATTTTCGTGATACACATTCAGTGGCAGCTGCAGCTGGAGTTGTTGGCTTATCAGTAAAATATGGTTTAGAAAGTGTTGTTGGTGTACAATATCCGAGTATGCCCACAAGTGGACCAACTAATTTTGGACAACATTTGTATGCGGAACGAGAACGGCATATTAAACATTGTTGGGACGACATTAAACATAAACCGGATAAGGGTGGATATCGAAGTTACCAGGACTTTAAGAAACAAGCTGAAGTTGTTAAACAATTAAATCGATTATATAATATAAACGGCGATTATTATAATAGGTTAAAAATCGAGTGGGATCGTACTCATCCTCCTGATGAGCAACCACTTCCAGTTTCATCAGATAACTACAAAGGAAACACCAATCCCGATACCGGTCCCAGTAACAAACGACCCAGAGTTGAGGATCCACAAGAAGCTGGACCTAGTAGTGCTCGTCCAACAGAAAGTTCTAATTCTGCTGGTAATAGTATTAGTAAAAGTGCTGCTCCTGTTGATATTGAAATGCAGGAGAATATTAGTGGACAGAGTGGTTCGGGTCGTGGACCAAATACGGGGGCGCGTGATTCGTCCAATGGAGGAGGTTCCTCTTCTTCGAATATATCGAACATAACCTGGATTAGACCAAGTGTTCCATGCGAGTCGTCAGTTGTGTCTTTTAGTAAATCTAGAATTTTAATTTCAAATGGATATAGTACGGAAAATATTCAAGACGCAACAGTTGAAAACGTAACAACTCCGTTAGCATTAATACCTGTTGATTTTCTTCCATTTTATTTAAGTGAGGCAGAATTTTTAATGTTACCACAATCTGCAAAGATAACTAATGTAACATGTACAGTAACACCGTTAGGTACACGAACGGCTTTTGATACAGGGACAACGTTAAGTGGAACAGCAACATCAGAATATGTTCCCATTGGTTTGGTAGCTGAGGGATTAAATGTTAGTTTTTATGGCAAAAATGTTGAATATACGTCTGCTGATTCAGATCCAATGAAAGTTACAGGATTAAATTCTATTAAAGGTGGAGAAATGTATGCAAAATATTACAATCATGTCGCTTCAAATGCTATGTGTGTACCACAACATATTCAACAATATTTCGTTCATCAATGGAATCGAAGTAAAAATCCAGATGATAGAACTTATCCCGATTACTTAATTCATGATAAAGGTTGCGTTCGTATGGACGAAAAAGTTCATCAATTTCTAATAAATCAAGCAGTTGGGCAACCCATAGCAAATTATTCGTATACACCGAAAACAGGTCATATAAAACGAGGTAAAGATCATTTTGTACCATATACTAGAAAAGATTTTACAATAAATTCAAATAAAGCACGTCCTCATAGTTCTGCTATTACGTTTTTTAAAGATAGTCAGAAAAAAAGTGTCCCAGGCGACATTGGTCTCCAAAATACAGTAAGTTATGAGGTAGTTATAAATAATGTTAATGACGCATACTGTCGTACATTAGAAAGTTATGGTACATATCATCCAAGTAGAGGTGGTTTTGCTTGTCAAGCACAACCACAGTTACATGTGGGAATGATAGCAACTCCACAATTAAAACCGACAAGTGCAAGTGTTACTTACTTAAACAGCGCATGTTATTGGAAAGTTGACTGTACAATTACATTATCATTTGATATTAGCTCCGCTTTTGGCAAAGGCAGTAGTGTAAGCTGGCCCCTAGAAGTTGAATTTTTACGTAATGCAGCACATCAGTACACAGATGGTCAAACATTATTTGGAATTGCTGATACAAATCATGGTGGCATCGTTAATGCAACCAACGAAGAAGAATCAGATGATGATGACGATGACAATTATATACTTGTAAATAAAACTCGTAATATTAATTTATAAAATTTTATATTTCTTCAATAAATGATAACAAGCAAGTGGATGTGGTTTTTTTTATGACATTTTAACTTTGAATATGGTCTCCATTTATAGCTGAACATCCGTGATCGAAATGCTTTGTCATTTGGAAAAACGTCATTATTGGAAAGAACTATAACTGGTGTTTTGGTTATTACTGCGTCTGGCATAAACTTTACTTTTGCATTAACTGTATCGCCTCCGAATAACATTTTTAAAGTTTCACTCGCACTGGCCTCCAGAACTGGTTCGTTCCATAAAATAATTCGCTTATCAACACACTCCATTAATGGAAAAGAACAATATCGATTAAAATTACCCATTTGACCGAAATTTAAGCAATAATGTATGAACGAATCGAAAAAATAATTTTTTCCCGCATTCGGTGCAGAAAGTATAAAAATTGTATTTTTTTTAAACATTTTTTTGTCTATCACTCCCAATAATATTGTTAAAAATTTTTTAATTTCTACTTCATTATTATTAAATTGAAATTCCAATATATCTACTAAAACAGATACAGATTTAGTTATTGAAAAATAATATTCTCTGATGTTACATACGGGAGCATTAAATAATAAATTTTGTGGATCAACCGTTTTATAATAATTATATAAACAGACAAAGTCCATTTCATTGATAAAATTTTTTACTATTCGTAAGCAATTTGTAATTAACTTTGAACTAATGTCAAAAAATTTAAATTTTGATGACAACCAAATAGATGAACTAAGAATATGATTAATGGGAGATGTAGGATATTTGCGTATAAACTCTATTATTTGGTCTCCCTTTCTTCTTTTTTCACCCCCGGAGTCTTTTGAATTAGATTGGACACTTGTAGCAACACTTTCATTATTTGACCATAAAGAGGATCGACACATGATGGTATTATAAATGTTGTCCGATAATTCGCCTCCTTCCACCATTCCGTTTTCGGCTTTTTTGATATCTTCCCATAATCGTAAACATCCATTTTCACTACTTGGAAACCACGTTCTCCTGGAGAGCTCCAAGTGGACATAATACCTGAATTCTTTCTCGAAATAGATTGCGATATTAACCCAGTGCTGTGTCGTGACTTTCCAGCTTGGAACAATTCTTCTAGAGAATCTTCTATTGATTGTATTTTCGAAGCACTTGTAGAAGGAACATCTACAGGAGTTGTTGGAGTAGGTACAATCGTGGACAATGTGGATGTGGTCTCCATGCCAGGCAACGAGCAAGATGGTCCCGGTAAATTTTCGATGTAATTCGTAGTTATCCACTCGACGGCTGCGTCCGTCATTTGGGGCTCCGTAAACATCGTGTACGATTCGTTTCTTAAGAGTTCTTTCGCTAAATGCTTTAATGAAAACGTCTCGGAGTCGATCTTTCGGTCCTTCAACTCTTTTATCACTGACGACAGTGAATCCACTAGAAGATGTAAAAATCTCTTCGCTTCGTACTGTTTCAACATCAGTGATTGACTCACTAAGCGATTCAATTTTGGTAGAATTTCTACCAGAAACCCAGGAGTCCAAAGAATCATCACTAGACCCAACAACGAAATTTCGTTTGAATCGTTTCGGACTAAAGCCTTCTTCATCTCCTCTTCGACGTTTATTTTCATTCTTTTCATTGGTTGAGCTTCCTTCATCGCTTCCACTGCCATACGTTTGCGATTCCTTTTCGTCGATATCGGAACTTGAGACAGTTCCTGGTAAAGCTCTTGTGTCGACATTTTTTGACCATTTTCCCTTATTTCTCCATCGGATACAACAGGACTCGGACAAGGACTGTCGTCCAGAACTACTGCTGCTGGTATCCTGTTCGTCATTATCACTTACTCCAATTTTAAAAGTTTCAGGAGAATAATTATAACTGCAGTCAGACTCACTGTTTGAACACATTTGACATTTCAGAGTAAATTGTCGCTGCTTTTATACTATTTTCTTCAAATACAGACATGTAAAATTATAACACAATACTACGACGACGACGACGACGACAGGTTTCAGCCATTTTTTTTTTTTTTTCACCAATCGACGATCGGCAATCGGCCGTAGGCCATGATTATGCCAACAATTGTCAGAAGTTAGAATTTCTTGCAACATTATGAACCCCTTTTTATATATTTTGACTCTGCATCAAAAGCTGAAAATATGTAGTCTCGAAGTCATTTCGAGAAATTGACGTCTTAAGTTTCTGTTTCCAAATTCAAACGGATGTATCTTCGCCAATAATTGTCAGAAGTTAGAATTTCTTTCAACATTATGAAGCCCTTTTTATATATTTTGACTATGCATCAAAAGCTGAAAATAGGTAGTCGCGAAGTCATTTCGAGAAATCGACGTTTTAAAGTTTCTGTTTCCAAATTCAAACGGATGTATCTTCGCCAATAATTGTCAGCAGTTAGAATTTCTTTCAACATTATGAAACCCTTTTTATATATTTTGATTCTGCATCAAAAGCTGAAAATATGTAGTCTCGAAGTCATTTCGAGATATTGGCGATTTAAGTTTATTTTCCCAAATTCAAACGGATGTATCTTCGCCAATAATGGTCAGAAGTTAGAATTTCTTTCAACATTATGAAGCCATTTTTATATATTTTGATTCTGCATCAAAAGCTGAAAATATGTAGTCTCGAAGTCATTTCGAGAAATTGACGTTTTAAGTTTCTGTTTCCAAATTCAAACGGATGTATCTTCGCCAACAATTGTCAGAAGTTAGAATTTCTTTCAACATTATGAAGCCATTTTTATATATTTTGATTCTGCATCAAAAGCTGAAAATATGTAGTCTCGAAGTCATTTCGAGAAATTGACGTTTTAAGTTTCTGTTTCCAAATTCAAACGGATGTATCTTCGCCAATAATTGTCAGAAGTTAGAATTTCTTTCAACATTATGAAGCCCTTTTTATATATTTTGATTCTGCATCAAAAGCTGAAAATATGTAGTCTCGAAGTCATTTCGAGAAATTGACGTCTTAAGTTTCTGTTTCCAAATTCAAACGGATGTATCTTCGCCAATAATTGTCAGAAGTTAGAATTTCTTTCAACATTATGAAGCCCTTTTTATATATTTTGATTCTGCATCAAAAGCTGAAAATATGTAGTCTCGAAGTCATTTCGAGATATTGGCGTTTTAAGTTTATTTTCCCAAATTCAAACGGATGTATCTTCGCCAATAATTGTCAGAAGTTAGAATTTCTTTCAACATTATGAAGCCCTTTTTATATATTTTGATTCTGCATCAAAAGCTGAAAATATGTAGTCTCGAAGTCATTTCGAGATATTGGCGTTTTAAGTTTATTTTCCCAAATTCAAACGGATGTATCTTCGCCAATAATTGTCAGAAGTTAGAATTTCTTTCAACATTATGAAGCCCTTTTTATATATTTTGATTCTGCATCAAAAGCTGAAAATATGTAGCCTCGAAGTCATTTCGAGAAATTGACGTCTTAAGTTTCTGTTTCCAAATTCAAACGGATGTATCTTCGCCAATAATTGTCAGAAGTTAGAATTTCTTTCAACATTATGAAGCCCTTTTTATATATTTTGACTGTGCATCAAAAGCTGAAAATATGTAGTCTCGAAGTCATTTCGAGAAATTGACGTTTTAAGTTTCTTTTCCCAAATTCAAACGGATGTATCTTCGCCAATAATTGTCAGAAGTTAGAATTTCTTTCAACATTATGAAGCCCTTTTTATATATTTTGACTCTGCATCAAAAGCTGAAAACATGTAGTCTCGAAGTCATTTCGAGAAATTGACGTTTTAAGTTTCTGTTTCCAAATTCAAACGGATGTATCTTCGCCAATAATTGTCAGAAGTTAGAATTTCTTTCAACATTATGAAGCCCTTTTTATATATTTTGACTCTGCTTTAAAAGCTGAAAATATGTAGTCTCGAAGTCATTTCGAGAAATTGACGTTTTAAGTTTCTGTTTCCAAATTCAAACGGATGTATCTTCGCCAATAATTGTCAGAAGTTAGAATTTCTTTCAACATTATGAAGCCCTTTTTATATATTTTGACTGTGCATCAAAAGCTAAAAATATGTAGTCTCGAAGTCATTTCGAGAAATTGACGTTTTAAGTTTCTGTTTCCAAATTCAAACGGATGTATCTTCGCCAATAATTGTCAGAAGTTAGAATTTCTTTCAACATTATAAAGCCCTTTTTATATATTTTGATTCTGCATCAAAAGCTGAAAATATGTAGTCTCGAAGTCATTTCGAGAAATTGACGTTTTAAGTTTCTGTTTCCAAATTCAAACGGATGTATCTTCGCCAATAATTGTCAGAAGTTAGAATTTATTTCAACATTATGAAGCCCTTTTTATATATTTTGACTGTGCATCAAAAGCTGAAAATATGTAGTCTCGAAGTCATTTCGAGAAATTGACGTTTTAAGTTTCTGTTTCCAAATTCAAACGGATGTATCTTCGCCAATAATTGTCAGAAGTTAGAATTTCTTTCAACATTATGAAGCCCTTTTTATATATATTGACTCTGCATCAAAAGCTGAAAATATGTAGTCTGGAAGTCATTTCGAGAAATTGACGTCTTAAGTTTCTGTTTCCAAATTCAAACGGATGTATCTTCGCCAATAATTGTCAGAAGTTAGAATTTCTTTCAACATTATGAAGCCCTTTTTATATATTTTGATTCTGCATCAAAAGCTGAAAATATGTAGTCTCGAAGTCATTTCGCGAAATTGACGTTTTAAGTTTCTGTTTCCAAATTCAAACGGATGTATCTTCGCCAATAATTGTCAGAAGTTAGAATTTCTTTCAACATTATGAAGCCCTTTTTATATATTTTGACTCTGCATCAAAAGCTGAAAATATGTAGTCGCGAAGTCATTTCGAGAAATTGACGTTTTAAGTTTCTGTTTCCAAATTCAAACGGATGTATCTTCGCCAATAATTGTCAGAAGTTAGAATTTCTTTCAACATTATGAAGCCCTTTTTATATATTTTGATTCTGCATCAAAAGCTGAAAATATGTAGTCTCGAAGTCATTTCGAGAAATCGACGTTTTAAGTCTCTGTTTCCAAATTCAAACGGATGTATCTTCGCCAATAATTGTCAGAAGTTGGAATTTCTTTCAACATTATGAAGCCCTTTTTATATATTTTGACTGTGCATCAAAAGCTGAAAATATGTAGTCTCGAAGTCATTTCGAGAAATTGACGTTTTAAGTTTCTGTTTCCAAATTCAAACGGATGTATCTTCGCCAATAATTGTCAGAAGCTAGAATTTCTTTCAACATTATGAAGGCCTTTTTATATATTTTGATTCTGCATCAAAAGCTGAAAATATGTAGTCTCGAAGTCATTTCGAGAAATTGACGTTTTAAGTTTCTGTTTCCAAATTCAAACGGATGTATCTTCGCCAATAATTGTCAGAAGTTAGAATTTCTTTCAACATTATGAAGCCCTTTTTATATATTTTGATTCTGCATCAAAAGCTGAAAATATATAGTCTCGAAGTCATTTCGAGAAATTGACGTTTAAAGTTTCTGTTTCCAAATTCAAACGGATGTATCTTCGCCAATAATTGTCAGAAGTTAGAATTTCTTTCAACATTATGAAGCCCTTTTTATATATTTTGATTCTGCATCAAAAGCTGAAAATATGTAGTCTCGAAGTCATTTCGAGAAATTGACGTCTTAAGTTTCTGTTTCCAAATTCAAACGGATGTATCTTCGCCAATAATTGTCAGAAGTTAGAATTTCTTTCAACATTATGAAGCCCTTTTTATATATTTTGATTCTGCATCAAAAGCTGAAAATATGTAGTCACGAAGTCATTTCGCGAAATTGACGTTTTAAGTTTCTGTTTCCGAATTCAGACGGATGTATCTTCGCCAATAATTGTCCGAAGTGAGAATTTCTTTCAACATTATGAAGCCCTTTTTATATATTTTGACTGTGCATCAAAAGCTGAAAATATGTAATCTCGAAGTCCTTCCGAGAAATTGACGTCTTAAGTTTCTGTTTCCAATTCAACGGATGTATCTTCGCCAATAATTGTCAGAAGTTAGAATTTCTTTCAACATTATGAAGCCCTTTTTATATATTTTGATTCTGCATCGGGAGCTGAAAATATGTAGTCTCGAAGTCCTTTCGCGAAATTGACGTTTTAAGTTTCTGTTTCCAAATTCAAACGGATGTATCTTCGCCAATAATTGTCAGAAGTTAGAATTTCTTTCAACATTATGAAGCCCTTTTTATATATTTTGACTCTGCATCAAAAGCTGAAAATATGTAGTCGCGAAGTCATTTCGAGAAATTGACGTTTTAAGTTTCTGTTTCCAAATTCAAACGGATGTATCTTCGCCAATAATTGTCAGAAGTTAGAATTTCTTTCAACATTATGAAGCCCTTTTTATATATTTTGATTCTGCATCAAAAGCTGAAAATATGTAGTCTCGAAGTCATTTCGAGAAATCGACGTTTTAAGTCTCTGTTTCCAAATTCAAACGGATGTATCTTCGCCAATAATTGTCAGAAGTTGGAATTTCTTTCAACATTATGAAGCCCTTTTTATATATTTTGACTGTGCATCAAAAGCTGAAAATATGTAGTCTCGAAGTCATTTCGAGAAATTGACGTTTTAAGTTTCTGTTTCCAAATTCAAACGGATGTATCTTCGCCAATAATTGTCAGAAGCTAGAATTTCTTTCAACATTATGAAGGCCTTTTTATATATTTTGACACTGCTTCAAAAGCTGAAAATATGTAGTCTCGAAGTCATTTCGATAAATTGACGTTTTAAGTTTCTGTTTCCAAATTCAAACGGATGTATCTTCGCCAATAATTGTCAGAAGTTAGAATTTCTTTCAACATTATGAAGCCCTTTTAATATATTTTGATTCTGCATCAAAAGCTGAAAATATATAGTCTCGAAGTCATTTCGAGAAATTGACGTTTTAAGTTTCTGTTTCTAAATTCAAACGGATGTATCTTCGCCAATAATTGTCAGAAGTTAGAATTTCTTTCAACATTATGAAGCCCTTTTTATATATTTTGATTCTGCATCAAAAGCTGAAATATGTAGTCTCGAAGTCATTTCGAGAAATTGACGTTTTAAGTTTCTTTTCCAAACTCAAACGGATGTATCTTCGCCAATAATTGTCAGAAGTTAGAATTTCTTTCAACATTATGAAGCCCTTTTTATATGTTTTGATTCTGCATCAAAAGCTGAAAATATGTAGTCACGAAGTCATTTCGCGAAATTGACGTTTTAAGTTTCTGTTTCCAAATTCAAACGGATGTATCTTCGCCAATAATTGTCAGAAGTTAGAATTTCTTTCAACATTATGAAGCCCTTTTTATATATTTTGATTCTGCATCAAAAGCTGAAAATATGTAGTCTCGAAGTCATTTCGAGATATTGGCGTTTTAAGTTTATTTTCCCAAATTCAAACGGATGTATCTTTGCCAATAATGGTCAGAAGTTAGAATTTCTTTCAACATTATGAAGCCCTTTTTATATATTTTGATTCTGCATCAAAAGCTGAAAATATGTAGTCTCGAAGTCATTTCGAGATATTGGCGTTTTAAGTTTATTTTCCCAAATTCAAACGGATGTATCTTCGCCAATAATGGTCAGAAGTTAGAATTTCTTTCAACATTATGAAGCCCTTTTTTTATACTTTGATTCTGCATCAAAAGCTGAAAATATGTAGCCTCGAAGTCATTTCGAGAAATTGACGTTTTAAGTTTCTGTTTCCAAATTCAAACGGATGTATCTTCGCCAATAATTGTCAGAAGTTAGAATTTCTTTCAACATTATGAAGCCCTTTTTATATATTTTGATTCTGCATCAAAAGCTGAAAATATATAGTCTCGAAGTCATTTCGAGAAATTGACGTTTTAAGTTTCTGTTTCCAAATTCAAACGGATGTATCTTCGCCAATAATTGTCAGAAGTTAGAATTTCTTTCAACATTATGAAGCCCTTTTTATATATTTTGATTCTGCATCAAAAGCTGAAAATATGTAGTCTCGAAGTCATTTCGAGAAATTGACGTTTTAAGTTTCTGTTTCCAAATTCAAACGGATGTATCTTCGCCAATAATTGTCAGAAGTTAGAATTTCTTTCAACATTATGAAGCCCTTTTTATATATTTTGACTATACATCAAAAGCTGAAAATATGTAGTCTCGAAGTCATTTCGAGAAATTGACGTTTTAAGTTTCTGTTTCCAAATTCAAACGGATGTATCTTCGCCAATAATTGTCAGAAGTTAGAATTTATTTCAACATTATGAAGCCCTTTTTATATATTTTGATTCTGCATCAAAAGCTGAAAATATGTAGTCTCGAAGTCATTTCGAGAAATTGACGTTTTAAGTTTCTGTTTCCAAATTCTAACGGATGTATCTTCGCCAATAATTGTCAGAAGTTAGAATTTCTTTCAACATTATGAAGCCCTTTTTATATATTTTGATTCTGCATCAAAAGCTGAAAATATGTAGTCTCGAAGTCATTTCGAGAAATCGACGTTTTAAGTCTCTGTTTCCAAATTCAAACGGATGTATCTTCGCCAATAATTGTCAGAAGTTGGAATTTCTTTCAACATTATGAAGCCCTTTTTATATATTTTGACTCTGCATCAAAAGCTGAAAATAAGTAGTCTCGAAGTCATTTCGAGAAATTGACGTTTTAAGTTTCTGTTTCCAAATTCAAACGGATGTATCTTCGCCAATAATTGTCAGAAGTTAGAATTTCTTTCAACATTATGAAGGCCTTTTTATATATTTTGACTCTGCATCAAAAGCTGAAAATATGTAGTCTCGAAGTCATTTCGAGAAATTGACGTTTTAAGTTTCTGTTTCCAAATTCAAACGGATGTATCTTCGCCAATAATTGTCAGAAGTTAGAATTTCTTTCAACATTATGAAGCCCTTTTTATATATTTTGACCCTGCATCAAAAGCTGAAAATATGTAGTCTCGAAGTCATTTCGAGAAATTGACGTTTAAAGTTTCTGTTTCCAAATTCAAACGGATGTATCTTCGCCAATAATTGTCAGAAGTTAGAATTTCTTTCAACATTATGAAGCCCTTTTTATATATTTTGATTCTGCATCAAAAGCTGAAAATGTGTAGTCTCGAAGTCATTTCGAGAAATCGACGTTTTAAGTTTCTGTTTCCAAATTCAAACGGATGTATCTTCGCCAATAATTGTCAGAAGTTAGAATTTCTTTCAACATTATGAAGCCCTTTTTATATATTTTGATTCTGCATCAAAAGCTGAAAATATGTAGTCTCGAAGTCATTTCGAGAAATTAACGTCTTAAGTTTCTGTTTCCAAATTCAAACGGATGTATCTTCGCCAATAATTGTCAGAAGTTAGAATTTCTTTCAACATTATGAAGCCCTTTTTATATATTTTGATTCTGCATCAAAAGCTGAAAATATGTAGTCTCGAAGTCATTTCGAGAAATTGACGTCTTAAGTTTCTGTTTCCAAATTCAAACGGATGTATCTTCGCCAATAATTGTCAGAAGTTAGAATTTCTTTCAACATTATGAAGCCCTTTTTATATATTTTGATTCTGCATCAAAAGCTGAAAATATGTAGTCTCGAAGTCATTTCGAGATCTTGGCGTTTTAAGTTTATTTTCCCAAATTCAAACGGATGTATCTTCGCCAATAATGGTCAGAAGTTAGAATTTCTTTCAACATTATGAAGCCCTTTTTATATATTTCGATTCTGCATCAAAAGCTGAAAATATGTAGTCTTGAAGTCATTTCGAGATATTGGCGTTTTAAGTTTATTTTCCCTAATTCAAACGGATGTATCTTCGCCAATAATTGTCAGAAGTTAGAATTTCTTTTGAACATTATGAAGCCCTTTTTATATATTTTGATTCTGCATCAAAAGCTGAAAATATGTAGCCTCGAAGTCATTTCGAGAAATTGACGTTTTAAGTTTCTGTTTCCAAATTCAAACGGATGTATCTTCGCCAACAATTGTCAGAAGTTAGAATTTCTTTCAACATTATGAAGCCATTTTTATATATTTTGATTCTGCATCAAAAGCTGAAAATATGTAGTCTCGAAGTCATTTCGAGAAATTGACGTTTTAAGTTTCTGTTTCCAAATTCAAGCGGATGTATCTTCGCCAATAATTGTCAGAAGTTAGAATTTCTTTCAACATTATGAAGCCCTTTTTATATATTTTGACTCTGCATCAAAAGCTGAAAATATGTAGTCGCGAAGTCATTTCGAGAAATTGACGTTTTAAGTTTCTGTTTCCAAATTCAAACGGATGTATCTTCGCCAATAATTGTCAGAAGTTAGAATTTCTTTCAACATTATGAAGCCCTTTTTATATATTTTGACTCTGCATCAAAAGCTGAAAATATGTAGTGTCGAAGTCATTTCGAGATATTGGCGGTTTAAGTTTCTTTTCCCAAATTCAAACGGATGTATCTTCGCCAATAATTGTCAGAAGTTAGAATTTCTTTCAACATTATGAAGCCCTTTTTATATATTTTGACTATGCATCAAAAGCTGAAAATATGTAGTCTCAAAGTCATTTCGAGAAATTGACGTTTTAAGTTTCTGTTTCCAAATTCAAGCGGATGTATCTTCGCCAATAATTGTCAGAAGTTAGAATTTCTTTCAACATTATGAAGCCCTTTTTATATATTTTGACTCTGCATCAAAAGCTGAAAATATGTAGTCGCGAAGTCATTTCGAGAAATTGACGTTTTAAGTTTCTGTTTCCAAATTCAAACGGATGTATCTTCGCCAATAATTGTCAGAAGTTAGAATTTCTTGCAACATTATGAACCCGTTTTTATATATTTTGACTCTGCATCAAAAGCTGAAAATATGTAGTCTCGAAGTCATTTCGAGAAATTGACGTCTTAAGTTTCTGTTTCCAAATTCAAACGGATGTATCTTCGCCAATAATTGTCAGAAGTTAGAATTTCTTTCAACATTATGAAGCCCTTTTTATATATTTTGACTCTGCATCAAAAGCTGAAAATATGTAGTCTCGAAGTCATTTCGCGAAATTGACGTTTTAAGTTTCTGTTTCCAAATTCAAACGGATGTATCTTCGCCAATAATTGTCAGAAGTTAGAATTTCTTTCAACATTATGAAGCCCTTTTTATATATTTTGATTCTGCATCAATAGTTGAAAATTTTTAGTCTCGAAGTCATTTCGAGATATTGGCGTTTTAAGTTTATTTTCCCAAATTCAAACGGATGTATCTTCGCCAATAATTGTCAGAAGTCAGAATTTCTTTCAACATTATGAAGCCATTTTTATATATTTTGATTCTGCATCAAAAGCTGAAAATATGTAGTCTCCAAGTCATTTCGAGAAATTGACGTTTTAAGTTTCTGTTTCCAAATTCAAACGGATGTATCTTCGCCAACAATTGTCAGAAACTAGAATTTCTTTCAACATTATGAAGCCATTTTTATATATTTTGATTCTGCATCAAAAGCTGAAAATATGTAGTCTCGAAGTCATTTCGAGAAATTGACGTTTTAAGTTTCTGTTTCCAAATTCAAACGGATGTATCTTCGCCAATAATTGTCAGAAGTTAGAATTTCTTTCAACATTATGAAGCCCTTTTTATATATTTTGACTCTGCATCAAAAGCTGAAAATATGTAGTCTCGAAGTCATTTCGAGAAATTGACGTCTTAAGTTTCTGTTTCCAAATTCAAACGGATGTATCTTCGCCAATAATTGTCAGAAGTTAGAATTTCTTTCAACATTATGAAGCCCTTTTTATATATTTTGACTATGCATCAAAAGCTGAAAATATGTAGTCTCGAAGTCATTTCGAGATATTGGCGTTTTAAGTTTATTTTCCCAAATTCAAACGGATGTATCTTCGCCAATAATGGTCAGAAGTTAGAATTTCTTTCAACATTATGAAGCCCTTTTTATATATTTTGATTCTGCATCAAAAGCTGAAAATATGTAGTCTCGAAGTCATTTCGAGATATTGGCGTTTTAAGTTTATTTTCCCAAATTCAAACGGATGTATCTTCGCCAATAATTGTCAGAAGTTAGAATTTCTTTCAACATTATGAAGCCCTTTTTATATATTTTGATTCTGCATCAAAAGCTGAAAATATGTAGCCTCGAAGTCATTTCGAGAAATTGACGTTTTAAGTTTCTGTTTCCAAATTCAAACGGATGTATCTTCGCCAATAATTGTCAGAAGTTAGAATTTCTTGCAACATTATGAAGCCCTTTTTATATATTTTGACTGTGCATCAAAAGCTGAAAATATGTAGTCTCGAAGTCATTTCGAGAAATTGACGTTTTAAGTTTCTGTTTCCAAATTCAAACGGATGTATCTTCGCCAATAATTGTCAGAAGTTAGAATTTCTTTCAACATTATGAAGCCCTTTTTATATATTTTGATTCTGCATCAAAAGCTGAAAATATGTAGTCTCGAAGTCATTTCGAGAAATTGACGTTTTAAGTTTCTGTTTCCAAATTCAAACGGATGTATCTTCGCCAATAATTGTCAGAAGTTAGAATTGATTTCAACATTATGAAGCCCTTTTTATATATTTTGACTGTGCATCAAAAGCTGAAAATATGTAGTCTCGAAGTCATTTCGAGAAATTGACGTTTTAAGTTTCTGTTTCCAAATTCAAACGGATGTATCTTCGCCAATAATTGTCAGAAGTTAGAATTTCTTTCAACATTATGAAGCCCTTTTTATATATTTTGACTCTACATCAAAAGCTGAAAATATGTAGTCTGGAAGTCATTTCGAGAAATTGACGTCTTAAGTTTCTGTTTCCAAATTCAAACGGATGTATCTTCGCCAATAATTGTCAGAAGTTAGAATTTCTTTCAACATTATGAAGCCCTTTTTATATATTTTGATTCTGCATCAAAAGCTGAAAATATGTAGTCTCGAAGTCATTTCGCGAAATTGACGTTTTAAGTTTCTGTTTCCAAATTCAAACGGATGTATCTTCGCCAATAATTGTCAGAAGTTAGAATTTCTTTCAACATTATGAAGCCCTTTTTATATATTTTGACTCTGCATCAAAAGCTGAAAATATGTAGTCGCGAAGTCATTTCGAGAAATTGACGTTTTAAGTTTCTGTTTCCAAATTCAAACGGATGTATCTTCGCCAATAATTGTCAGAAGTTAGAATTTCTTTCAACATTATGAAGCCCTTTTTATATATTTTGATTCTGCATCAAAAGCTGAAAATATGTAGTCTCGAAGTCATTTCGAGAAATCGACGTTTTAAGTCTCTGTTTCCAAATTCAAACGGATGTATCTTCGCCAATAATTGTCAGAAGTTGGAATTTCTTTCAACATTATGAAGCCCTTTTTATATATTTTGACTGTGCATCAAAAGCTGAAAATATGTAGTCTCGAAGTCATTTCGAGAAATTGACGTTTTAAGTTTCTGTTTCCAAATTCAAACGGATGTGTCTTCGCCAATAATTGTCAGAAGCTAGAATTTCTTTCAACATTATGAAGGCCTTTTTATATATTTTGACTCTGCTTCAAAAGCTGAAAATATGTAGTCTCGAAGTCATTTCGATAAATTGACGTTTTAAGTTTCTGTTTCCAAATTCAAACGGATGTATCTTCGCCAATAATTGTCAGAAGTTAGAATTTCTTTCAACATTATGAAGCCCTTTTTATATATTTTGATTCTGCATCAAAAGCTGAAAATATATAGTCTCGAAGTCATTTCGAGAAATTGACGTTTAAAGTTTCTGTTTCCAAATTCAAACGGATGTATCTTCGCCAATAATTGTCAGAAGTTAGAATTTCTTTCAACATTATGAAGCCCTTTTTATATATTTTGATTCTGCATCAAAAGCTGAAAATATGTAGTCTCGAAGTCATTTCGAGAAATTGACGTCTTAAGTTTCTGTTTCCAAATTCAAACGGATGTATCTTCGCCAATAATTGTCAGAAGTTAGAATTTCTTTCAACATTATGAAGCCCTTTTTATATATTTTGATTCTGCATCAAAAGCTGAAAATATGTAGTCTCGAAGTCATTTCGCGAAATTGACGTTTTAAGTTTCTGTTTCCAAATTCAAACGGATGTATCTTCGCCAATAATTGTCAGAAGTTAGAATTTCTTTCAACATTATGAAGCCCTTTTTATATATTTTGATTCTGCATCAAAAGCTGAAAATATGTAGTCTCGAAGTCATTTCGAGATATTGGCGTTTTAAGTTTATTTTCCCAAATTCAAACGGATGTATCTTCGCCAATAATTGTCAGAAGTTAGAATTTCTTTCAACATTATGAAGCCCTTTTTATATATTTTGATTCTGCATCAAAAGCTGAAAATATGTAGTCTCGAAGTCATTTCGAGATATTGGCGTTTTAAGTTTATTTTCCCAAATTCAAACGGATGTATCTTCGCCAATAATTGTCAGAAGTTAGAATTTCTTTCAACATTATGAAGCCCTTTTTATATACTTTGATTCTGCATCAAAAGCTGAAAATATGTAGTCTCGAAGTCATTTCGAGAAATTGACGTTTTAAGTTTCTGTTTCCAAATACAAACGGATGTATCTTCGCCAATAATTGTCAGAAGTTAGAATTTCTTTCAACATTATGAAGCCCTTTTTATATATTTTGACTGTGCATCAAAAGCTGAAAATATGTAGTCTCGAAGTCATTTCGAGAAATTGACGTTTTAAGTTTCTGTTTCCAAATTCAAACGGATGTATCTTCGCCAATAATTGTCAGAAGTTAGAATTTCTTTCAACATTATGAAGCCCTTTTTATATATTTTGATTCTGCATCAAAAGCTGAAAATATGTAGTCTCGAAGTCATTTCGAGAAATTGACGTTTTAAGTTTCTGTTTCCAAATTCAAACGGATGTATCTTCGCCAATAATTGTCAGAAGTTAGAATTTATTTCAACATTATGAAGCCCTTTTTATATATTTTGATTCTGCATCAAAAGCTGAAAATATGTAGTCTCGAAGTCATTTCGAGAAATTGACGTTTTAAGTTTCTGTTTCCAAATTCAAACGGATGTATCTTCGCCAATAATTGTCAGAAGTTAGAATTTCTTTCTACATTATGAAGCCCTTTTTATATATTTTGATTCTGCATCAAAAGCTGAAAATATGTAGTCTCGAAGTCATTTCGAGAAATCGACGTTTTAAGTTTCTGTTTCCAAATTCAAACGGATGTATCTTCGCCAATAATTGTCAGAAGTTAGAATTTCTTTCAACATTATAAAGCCCTTTTTATATATTTTGACTGTGCATCAAAAGCTGAAAATATGTAGTCTCGAAGTCATTTCGAGAAATTGACGTTTTAAGTTTCTGTTTCCAAATTCAAACGGATGTATCTTCGCCAATAATTGTCAGAAGTTAGAATTTCTTTCAACATTATGAAGGCCTTTTTATATATTTTGATTCTGCTTCAAAAGCTGAAAATATGTAGTCTCGAAGTCATTTCGAGAAATTGACGTTTTAAGTTTCTGTTTCCAAATTCAAACGGATGTATCTTCGCCAATAATTGTCAGAAGTTAGAATTTCTTTCAACATTATGAAGCCCTTTTTATATATTTTGATTCTGCATCAAAAGCTGAAAATATATAGTCTCGAAGTCATTTCGAGAAATTGACGTTTAAAGTTTCTGTTTCCAAATTCAAACGGATGTATCTTCGCCAATAATTGTCAGAAGTTAGAATTTCTTTCAACATTATGAAGCCCTTTTTATATATTTTGATTCTGCATCAAAAGCTGAAAATATGTAGTCTCGAAGTCATTTCGAGATATTGACGTTTTAAGTTTCTGTTTCCAAATTCAAACGGATGTATCTTCGCCAATAATTGTCAGAAGTTAGAATTTCTTTCAACATTATGAAGCCCTTTTTACATATTTTGATTCTGCATCAAAAGCTGAAAATATGTAGTCTCGAAGTCATTTCGAGAAATTGACGTCTTAAGTTTCTGTTTCCAAATTCAAACGGATGTATCTTCGCCAATAATTGTCAGAAGTTAGATATTCTTTCAACATTATGAAGCCCTTTTTATATATTTTGATTCTGCATCAAAAGCTGAAAATATGTAGTCTCGAAGTCATTTCGAGAAATTGACGTCTTAAGTTTCTGTTTCCAAATTCAAACGGATGTATCTTCGCCAATAATTGTCAGAAGTTAGAATTTCTTTCAACATTATGAAGCCCTTTTTATATATTTTGATTCTGCATCAAAAGCTGAAAATATGTAGTCTCGAAGTCATTTCGAGATCTTGGCGTTTTAAGTTTATTTTCCCAAATTCAAACGGATGTATCTTCGCCAATAATGGTCAGAAGTTAGAATTTCTTTCAACATTATGAAGCCCTTTTTACATATTTTGATTCTGCATCAAAAGCTGAAAATATGTAGTCTCGAAGTCATTTCGAGAAATTGACGTCTTAAGTTTCTGTTTCCAAATTCAAACGGATGTATCTTCGCCAATAATTGTCAGAAGTTAGATATTCTTTCAACATTATGAAGCCCTTTTTATATATTTTGATTCTGCATCAAAAGCTGAAAATATGTAGTCTCGAAGTCATTTCGAGAAATTGACGTCTTAAGTTTCTGTTTCCAAATTCAAACGGATGTATCTTCGCCAATAATTGTCAGAAGTTAGAATTTCTTTCAACATTATGAAGCCCTTTTTATATATTTTGATTCTGCATCAAAAGCTGAAAATATGTAGTCTCGAAGTCATTTCGAGATATTGGCGTTTTAAGTTTATTTTCCCAAATTCAAACGGATGTATCTTCGCCAATAATGGTCAGAAGTTAGAATTTCTTTCAACATTATGAAGCCCTTTTTATATATTTTGACTGTGCATCAAATGCTGAAAATATGTAGCCTCGAAGTCATTTCGAGAAATTGACGTTTTAAGTTTCTGTTTCCAAATTCAAACGGATGTATCTTCGCCAATAATTGTCAGAAGTTAGAATTTCTTTCAACATTATGAAGCCCTTTTTATATATTTTGACTGTGCATCAAAAGCTGAAAATATGTAGTCTCGAAGTCATTTCGAGAAATTGACGTTTTAAGTTTCTGTTTCCAAATTCAAACGGATGTATCTTCGCCAATAATTGTCAGAAGTTAGAATTTCTTTCAACATTATGAAGCCCTTTTTATATATTTTGATTCTGCATCAAAAGCTGAAAATATGTAGTCTCGAAGTCATTTCGAGAAATTGACGTTTTAAGTTTCTGTTTCCAAATTCAAACGGATGTATCTTCGCCAATAATTGTCAGAAGTTAGAATTGATTTCAACATTATGAAGCCCTTTTTATATATTTTGACTGTGCATCAAAAGCTGAAAATATGTAGTCTCGAAGTCATTTCGAGAAATTGACGTTTTAAGTTTCTGTTTCCAAATTCAAACGGATGTATCTTCGCCAATAATTGTCAGAAGATAGAATTGATTTCAACATTATGAAGCCCTTTTTATATATTTTGACTGTGCATCAAAAGCTGAAAATATGTAGTCTCGAAGTCATTTCGAGAAATTGACGTTTTAAGTTTCTGTTTCCAAATTCAAACGGATGTATCTTCGCCAATAATTGTCAGAAGTTAGAATTTCTTTCAACATTATGAAGCCCTTTTTATATATTTTGATTCTGCATCAAAAGCTGAAAATATGTAGTCTCGAAGTCATTTCGAGAAATTGACGTCTTAAGTTTCTGTTTCCAAATTCAAACGGATGTATCTTCGCCAATAATTGTCAGAAGTTAGAATTTCTTTCAACATTATGAAGCCCTTTTTATATATTTTGATTCTGCATCAAAAGCTGAAAATATGTAGTCTCGAAGTCATTTCGCGAAATTGACGTTTTAAGTTTCTGTTTCCAAATTCAAACGGATGTATCTTCGCCAATAATTGTCAGAAGTTAGAATTTCTTTCAACATTATGAAGCCCTTTTTATATATTTTGATTCTGCATCAAAAGCTGAAAATATGTAGTCTTGAAGTCATTTCGAGAAATCGACGTTTTAAGTTTCTGTTTCCAAATTCAAACGGGTGTATCTTCGCCAATAATTGTCAGAAGTTAGAATTTCTTTCAACATTATGAAGCCCTTTTTATATATTTTGATTCTGCATCAAAAGCTGAAAATATGTAGTCTCGAAGTCATTTCGAGAAATTTACGTTTTAAGTTTCTGTTTCCAAATTCTAACGGATGTATCTTCGCCAATAATTGTCAGAAGTTAGAATTTCTTTCAACATTATGAAGCCCTTTTTATATATTTTGATTCTGCATCAAAAGCTGAAAATATGTAGCCTCGAAGTCATTTCGAGATATTGGCGGTTTAAGTTTCTTTTCCCAAATTCAAACGGATGTATCTTCGCCAATAATTGTCAGAAGTTAGAATTTCTTTCAACATTATGAACCCCTTTTTATATATTTTGATTCTGCATCAAAAGCTGAAAATATGTAGTCTCGAAGTCATTTCGAGAAATTGACGTTTTAAGTTTCTGTTTCCAAATTCAAACGGATGTATCTTCGCCAATAATTGTCAGAAGTTAGAATTTCTTTCAACATTAGGAAGCCCTTTTTATATATTTTGACTGTGCATCAAAAGCTGAAAACATGTAGTCTCGAAGTCATTTCGAGAAATTGACGTTTTAAGTTTCTGTCTCCAAATTCAAACGGATGTATCTTCGCCAACAATTGTCAGAAGTTAGAATTTCTTTCAACATTTGAAGCCATTTTTATATATTTTGACTCTGCATCAAAAGCTGAAAATATGTAGTCTCGAAGTCATTTCGAGAAATTGACGTTTTAAGTTTCTGTTTCCAAATTCAAACGGATGTATCTTCGCCAATAATTGTCAGAAGTTAGAATTTCTTTCAACATTATGAAGCCCTTTTTATATATTTTGACTGTGCATCAAAAGCTGAAAATATGTAGTCTCGAAGTCATTTCGAGAAATTGACGTTTTAAGTTTCTGTTTCCAAATTCAAACGGATGTATCTTCGCCAATAATTGTCAGAAGTTAGAATTTCTTTCAACATTATGAACCCCTTTTTATATATTTTGACTCTGCATCAAAAGCTGAAAATATGTAGTCTCGAAGTCATTTCGAGAAATTGACGTTTTAAGTTTCTGTTTCCAAATTCAAACGGATGTATCTTCGCCAATAATTGTCAGAAGTTAGAATTTCTTTCAACATTATGAAGCCCTTTTTATATATTTTGATTCTGCATCAAAAGCTGAAAATATGTAGTCTCGAAGTCATTTCGAGATATTGGCGTTTTAAGTTTATTTTCCCAAATTCAAACGGATGTATCTTCGCAAATAATGGTCAGAAGTTAGAATTTCTTTCAACATTATGAAGCCCTTTTTATATATTTTGATTCTGCATCAAAAGCTGAAAATATGTAGTCTCGAAGTCATTTCGAGAAATTGACGTTTTAAGTTTCTGTTTCCAAATTCAAACGGATGTATCTTCGACAATAATTGTCAGAAGTTAGAATTGATTTTAACATTATGAAGCCCTTTTTATATATTTTGACTCTGCATCAAAAGCTGAAAATATGTAGTCTCGAAGTCATTTCGAGAAATTGACGTTTTAAGTTTCTGTTTCCAAATTCAAACGGATGTATCTTCGCCAACAATTGTCAGAAGTTAGAATTTCTTTCAACATTATGAAGCCATTTTTATATATTTTGATTCTGCATCAAAAGCTGAAAATATGTAGTCTCGAAGTCATTTCGAGAAATTGACGTTTTTAAGTTTCTGTTTACAAATTCAAACGGACGTATCTTCGCCAATAATTGTCAGAAGTTAGAATTTCTTTCAATATTATGAAGCCCTTTTTATATACTTTGACTCTGAATCAAAAGCTGAAAATATGTAGTCTCGAAGTCATTTCGAGAAATTGACGTCTTAAGTTTCTGTTTCCAAATTCAAACGGATGTATCTTCGCCAATAATTGTCAGAAGTTAGAATTTCTTTCAACATTATGAAGCCCTTTTTATATATTTTGACTCTGCATCAAAAGCTGAAAATATGTAGTCTCGAAGTCATTTCGAGAAATTGACGTTTTAAGTTTCTGTTTCCAAATTCAAACGGATGTATCTTCGCCAATAATTGTCAGAAGTTAGAATTGATTTCAACATTATGAAGCCCTTTTTATATATTTTGATTCTGCATCAAAAGCTGAAAATATGTAGTCTCGAAGTCATTTCGAGAAATCGACGTTTTAAGTTTCTGTTTCCAAATTCAAACGGATGTATCTTCGCCAATAATTATCAGCAGTTAGAATTTCTTGCAACATTATGAAGCCCTTTTTATATATTTTGACTCTGCATCAAAAGCTGAAAATATGTAGTCTCGAAGTCATTTCGAGAAATCGACGTTTTAAGTTTCTGTTTCCAAATTCAAACGGATGTATCTCCGCCGATAATTGTCAGAAGTTAGAATTTCTTTCAACATTTGAAGCCATTTTTATATATTTTGATTCTGCATCAAAAGCTGAAAATATGTAGTCTCGAAGTCATTTCGAGAAATTCGACGTTTTAAGTTTCTGTTTCCAAATTCAAACGGATGTATCTTCGCCAATAATTGTCAGAAGTTAGAATTTCTTTCAACATTATGAAGCCCTTTTTATATACTTTGACTGTGCATCAAAAGCTGAAAATATGTAGTCTCGAAGTCATTTCGAGAAATCGACGTTTTAAGTTTCTGTTTCCAAATTCAAATGGATGTATCTTCGCCAATAATTATCAGCAGTTAGAATTTCTTTCAACATTTGAAGCCATTTTTATATATTTTGATTCTGCATCAAAAGCTGAAAATATGTAGTCTCGAAGTCATTTCGAGAAATTGACGTTTTAAGTTTCTGTTTCCAAATTCAAACGGATGTATCTTCGCCAATAATTGTCAGAAGTTAGAATTTCTTGCAACATTATGAAGCCCTTTTTATATATTTTGACTGTGCATCAAAAGCTGAAAATATGTAGTCTCGAAGTCATTTCGAGAAATTGACGTTTTAAGTTTCTGTTTCCAAATTCAAACGGATGTATCTTCGCCAATAATTGTCAGAAGTTAGAATTTCTTTCAACATTATGAAGCCCTTTTTATATATTTTGACTCTGCATCAAAAGCTGAAAATATGTAGTCTCGAAGTCATTTCGAGAAATTGACGTCTTAAGTTTCTGTTTCCAAATTCAAACGGATGTATCTTCGCCAATAATTGTCAGAAGTTAGAATTTCTTTCAACATTATGAAGCCCTTTTTATATATTTTGATTCTGCATCAAAAGCTGAAAATATGTAGTCTCGAAGTCATTTCGAGATATTGGCGTTTTAAGTTTATTTTTCCAAATTCAAACGGATGTATCTTCGCAAATAATTGTCAGAAGTTAGAATTTCTTTCAACATTAAGAAGCCCTTTTTATATATTTTGATTCTGCATCAAAAGCTGAAAATATGTAGTCTCCAAGTCATTTCGAGAAATTGACGTTTTAAGTTTCTGTTTCCAAATTCAAACGGATGTATCTTCGCCAATAATTGTCAGAAGTTAGAATTTCTTTCAACATTATGAAGCCCTTTTTATATATTTTGATTCTGCATCAAAAGCTGAAAATATGTAGTCTCGAAGTCATTTCGAGAAATTGACGTTTTAAGTTTCTGTTTCCAAATTCAAACGGATGTATCTTCGCCAATAATTGTCAGAAGTTAGAATTTCTTTCAACATTATGAAGCCCTTTTTATATATTTTGATTCTGCATCAAAAGCTGAAAATATGTAGTCTCGAAGTCATTTCGAGATATTGGCGTTTTAAGTTTATTTTCCCAAATTCAAACGGATGTATCTTCGCAAATAATGGTCAGAAGTTAGAATTTCTTTCAACATTAAGAAGCCCTTTTTATATATTTTGATTCTGCATCAAAAGCTGAAAATATGTAGTCTCCAAGTCATTTCGAGAAATTGACGTTTTAAGTTTCTGTTTCCAAATTCAAACGGATGTATCTTCGCAAATAATGGTCAGAAGTTAGAATTTCTTTCAACATTATGAACCCCTTTTTATATATTTTGACTATGCATCAAAAGCTGAAAATATGTAGTCTCGAAGTCATTTCGAGAAATTGACGTCTTAAGTTTCTGTTTCCAAATTCAAACGGATGTATCTTCGCCAATAATTGTCAGAAGTTAGAATTTCTTTCAACATTATGAAGCCCTTTTTATATATTTTGATTCTGCATCAAAAGCTGAAAATATGTAGTCTCGAAGTCATTTCGAGAAATTGAAGTTTTAAGTTTCTGTTTCCAAATTCAAACGGATGTATCTTCGCCAATAATTGTCAGAAGTTAGAATTTATTTCAACATTATGAAGCCCTTTTTATATATTTTGATTCTGCATCAAAAGCTGAAAATATGTAGTCTCGAAGTCATTTCGAGAAATCGACGTTTTAAGTCTCTGTTTCCAAATTCAAACGGATGTATCTTCGCCAATAATTGTCAGAAGTCAGAATTTCTTTCAACATTATGAAGCCCTTTTTATATATTTTGATTCTGCATCAAAAGCTGAAAATATGTAGTCTCGAAGTCATTTCGAGAAATCGACGTTTTAAGTCTCTGTTTCCAAATTCAAACGGATGTATCTTCGCCAATAATTGTCAGAAGTTAGAATTTCTTTCAACATTATGAAGCCCTTTTTATATATTTTGATTCTGCATCAAAAGCTGAAAATATATAGTCTCGAAGTCATTTTCGAGAAATTGACGTTTAAAGTTTCTGTTTCCAAATTCAAACGGATGTATCTTCGCCAATAATTGTCAGAAGTTAGAATTTCTTTCAACATTATGAAGCCCTTTTTATATATTTTGATTCTGCATCAAAAGCTGAAAATGTGTAGTCTCGAAGTCATTTCGAGAAATTGACGTTTTAAGTTTCTGTTTCCAAATTCAAACGGATGTATCTTCGCCAATAATTGTCAGAAGTTAGAATTGATTTCAACATTATGAAGCCCTTTTTATATACTTTGACTGTGCATCAAAAGCTGAAAATATGTAGTCTCGAAGTCATTTCGAGAAATTGACGTTTTAAGTTTCTGTCTCCAAATTCAAACGGATGTATCTTCGCCAACAATTGTCAGAAGTTAGAATTTCTTTCAACATTATGAAGCCATTTTTATATATTTTGATTCTGCATCAAAAGCTGAAAATATGTAGTCTCGAAGTCATTTCGAGAAATTGACGTTTTAAGTTTCTGTTTCCAAATTCAAACGGATGTATCTTCGCCAATAATTGTCAGAAGTTAGAATTTCTTGCAACATTATGAAGCCCTTTTTATATATTTTGAATGTGCATCAAAAGCTGAAAATATGTAGTCTCGAAGTCATTTCGAGAAATTGACGTTTTAAGTTTCTGTTTCCAAATTCAAACGGATGTATCTTCGCCAATAATTGTCAGAAGTTAGAATTTCTTTCAACATTATGAAGCCCTTTTTATATATTTTGACTCTGCATCAAAAGCTGAAAATATGTAGTCTCGAAGTCATTTCGAGAAATTGACGTTTTAAGTTTCTGTTTCCAAATTCAAACGGATGTATCTTCGCCAATAATTGTCAGAAGTTAGAATTTCTTTCAACATTATGAAGCCCTTTTTATATATTTTGATTCTGCATCAAAAGCTGAAAATATGTAGTCTCGAAGTCATTTCGAGATATTGGCGTTTTAAGTTTATTTTCCCAAATTCAAACGGATGTATCTTCGCAAATAATGGTCAGAAGTTAGAATTTCTTTCAACATTATGAAGCCCTTTTTATATATTTTGATTCTGCATCAAAAGCTGAAAATATGTAGTCTCGAAGTCATTTCGAGAAATTGACGTTTTAAGTTTCTGTTTCCAAATTCAAACGGATGTATCTTCGCCAATAATTGTCAGAAGTTAGAATTTCTTTCAACATTATGAAGCCCTTTTTATATATTTTGACTGTGCATCAAAAGCTGAAAATATGTAGTCTCGAAGTCATTTCGAGAAATTGACGTTTAAAGTTTCTGTTTCCAAATTCAAACGGATGTATCTTCGCCAACAATTGTCAGAAGTTAGAATTTCTTTCAACATTAGAAGCCATTTTTATATATTTTGATTCTGCATCAAAAGCTGAAAATATGTAGTCTCGAAGTCATTTCGAGAAATTGACGTTTTAAGTTTCTGTTTCCAAATTCAAACGGATGTATCTTCGCCAATAATTGTCAGAAGTTAGAATTTCTTTCAACATTATGAAGCCCTTTTTATATATTTTGACTCTGCATCAAAAGCTGAAAATTTGTAGTCTCGAAGTCATTTCGAGAAATTGACGTCTTAAGTTTCTGTTTCCAAATTCAAACGGATGTATCTTCGCCAATAATTGTCAGAAGTTAGAATTTCTTTCAACATTATGAAGCCCTTTTTATATATTTTGATTCTGCATCAAAAGCTGAAAATATGTAGTCTCGAAGTCATTTCGCGAAATTGACGTTTTAAGTTTCTGTTTCCAAATTCAAACGGATGTATCTTCGCCAATAATTGTCAGAAGTTAGAATTTCTTTCAACATTATGAAGCCCTTTTTATATATTTTGATTCTGCATCAAAAGCTGAAAATATGTAGTCTCGAAGTCATTTCGAGATATTGGCGTTTTAAGTTTATTTTCCCAAATTCAAACGGATGTATCTTCGCCAATAATGGTCAGAAGTCAGAATTTCTTTCAACATTATGAAGCCCTTTTTATATATTTTGATTCTGCATCAAAAGCTGAAAATATGTAGTCTCGAAGTCATTTCGAGATATTGGCGTTTTAAGTTTATTTTCCCAAATTCAAACGGATGTATCTTCGCCAATAATGGTCAGAAGTTAAAATTTCTTTCAACATTATGAAGCCCTTTTTATATATTTTGATTCTGCATCAAAAGCTGAAAATATGTAGCCTCGAAGTCATTTCGAGAAATTGACGTTTTAAGTTTCTGTTTCCAAATTCAAACGGATGTATCTTCGCCAATAATTGTCAGAAGTTAGAATTTCTTTCAACATTATGAAGCCCTTTTTATATATTTTGACTCTGCATCACAAGCTGAAAATATGTAGTCTCGAAGTCATTTCGCGAAATTGACGTTTTAAGTTTCTGTTTCCAAATTCAAACGGATGTATCTTCGCCAATAATTGTCAGAAGTTAGAATTTCTTTCAACATTATGAAGCCCTTTTTATATATTTTGACTCTGCATCAAAAGCTGAAAATATGTAGTCGCGAAGTCATTTCGAGAAATTGACGTTTTAAGTCTCTGTTTCCAAATTCTAACGGATGTATCTTCGCCAATAATTGTCAGAAGTTAGAATTTCTTTCAACATTATGAAGCCCTTTTTATATATTTTGATTCTGCATCAAAAGCTGAAAATATGTAGTCTCAAAGTCATTTCGAGAAATCAACGTTTTAAGTCTCTGTTTCCAAATTCAAACGGATGTATCTTCGCCAATAATTGTCAGAAGCTAGAATTTCTTTCAACATTATGAAGGCCTTTTTATATATTTTGACTCTGCATCAAAAGCTGAAAATATGTAGTCTCGAAGTCATTTCGAGAAATTGACGTTTTAAGTTTCTGTTTCCAAATTCAAACGGATGTATCTTCGCCAATAATTGTCAGAAGTTAGAATTTCTTTCAACATTATGAAGCCCTTTTTATATATTTTGATTCTGCATCAAAAGCTGAAAATATATAGTCTCGAAGTCATTTCGAGAAATTGACGTTTTAAGTTTCTGTTTCCAAATTCAAACGGATGTATCTTCGCCAACAATTGTCAGAAGTTAGAATTTCTTTCAACATTAGAAGCCATTTTTATATATTTTGATTCTACTTTAAAAGCTGAAAATATGTAGTCTCGAAGTCATTTCGAGAAATTGACGTTTTAAGTTTCTGTTTCCAAATTCAAACGGATGTATCTTCGCCAATAATTGTCAGAAGTTAGAATTTCTTTCAACATTATGAAGCCCTTTTTATATATTTTGACTCTGCATCAAAAGCTGAAAATATGTAGTCTCGAAGTCATTTCGAGAAATTGACGTTTAAAGTTTCTGTTTCCAAATTCAAACGGATGTATCTTCGCCAATAATTGTCAGAAGTTAGAATTTCTTTCAACATTATGAAGCCCTTTTTATATATTTTGATTCTGCATCAAAAGCTGAAAATATGTAGTCTCGAAGTCGTTTCGCGAAATTGACGTTTTAAGTTTCTGTTTCCAAATTCAAACGGATGTATCTTCGCCAATAATTGTCAGAAGTTAGAATTTCTTTCACATTATGAAGCCCTTTTTATATATTTTGACTGTGCATCAAAAGCTGAAAATATGTAGTCTCGAAGTCATTTCGAGATATTGGCGTTTTAAGTTTATTTTCCCAAATTCAAACGGATGTATCTTCGCCAATAATTGTCAGAAGTTAGAATTTCTTTCAACATTATGAAGCCCTTTTTATATATTTTGATTCTGCATCAAAAGCTGAAAATATGTAGTCTCGAAGTCATTTCGAGATATTGGCGTTTTAAGTTTATTTTCCCAAATTCAAACGGATGTATCTTCGCCAATAATTGTCAGAAGTTAAAATTTCTTTCAACATTATGAAGCCCTTTTTATATATTTTGATTCTGCATCAAAAGCTGAAAATATGTAGCCTCGAAGTCATTTCGAGAAATTGACGTTTTAAGTTTCTGTTTCCAAATTCAAACGGATGTATCTTCGCCAATAATTGTCAGAAGTTAGAATTTCTTTCAACATTATGAAGCCCTTTTTATATATTTTGACTGTGCATCAAAAGCTGAAAATATGTAGTCTCGAAGTCATTTCGAGAAATTGACGTTTTAAGTTTCTGTTTCCAAATTCAAACGGATGTATCTTCGCCAATAATTGTCAGAAGTTAGAATTTCTTTCAACATTATGAAGCCCTTTTTATATATTTTGATTCTGCATCAAAAGCTGAAAATATGTAGTCTCGAAGTCATTTCGAGAAATTGACGTTTTAAGTTTCTGTTTCCAAATTCAAACGGATGTATCTTCGCCAATAATTGTCAGAAGTTAGAATTTCTTTCAACATTATGAAGCCCTTTTTATATATTTTGACTGTGCATCAAAAGCTGAAAATATGTAGTCTCGAAGTCATTTCGAGAAATTGACGTTTTAAGTTTCTGTTTCCAAATTCAAACGGATGTATCTTCGCCAATAATTGTCAGAAGTTAGAATTTCTTTCAACATTATGAACCCCTTTTTATATATTTTGATTCTGCATCACAAGCTGAAAATATGTAGTCTCGAAGTCATTTCGAGAAATTGACGTTTTAAGTTTCTGTTTCCAAATTCAAACGGATGTATCTTCGCCAACAATTGTCAGAAGTTAGAATTTCTTTCAACATTATGAAGCCCTTTTTATATATTTTGACTCTGCATCAAAAGCTGAAAATATGTAGTCTCGAAGTCATTTCGAGAAATTGACGTTTTAAGTTTCGGTTTCCAAATTCTAACGGATGTATCTTCGCCAATAATTGGCAGAAGTCAGAATTTCTTTCACATTATGAAGCCCTTTTTATATATTTTGATTCTGCATCAAAAGCTGAAAATATGTAGTCTCGAAGTCATTTCGAGCAATCAACGTTTTAAGTCTCTGTTTCCAAATTCAAACGGATGTATCTTCGCCATTAATTGTCAGAAGCTAGAATTTCTTTCAACATTATAAAGGCCTTTTTATATATTTTGACTCTGCTTCAAAAGCTGAAAATATGTAGTCTCGAAGTCATTTCGAGAAATTGACGTTTTAAGTTTCTGTTTCCAAATTCAAACGGATGTATCTTCGCCAATAATTGTCAGAAGTTAGAATTTCTTTCAACATTATGAAGCCCTTTTTATATATTTTGATTCTGCATCAAAAGCTGAAAATGTGTAGTCTCGAAGTCATTTCGAGAAATTGACGTTTTAAGTTTCTGTTTCCAAATTCAAACGGATGTATCTTCGCCAATAATTGTCAGAAGTTAGAATTTCTTTCAACATTATGAAACCCTTTTTATATATTTTGACTCTGCATCAAAAGCTGAAAATATGTAGTCGCGAAGTCATTTCGAGAAATTGACGTTTTAAGTTTCTGTTTCCAAATTCAAACGGATGTATCTTCGCCAATAATTGTCAGAAGTTAGAATTTCGTTCAACATTATGAAGCCCTTTTTATATATTTTGACTCTGCATCAAAAGCTGAAAATATGTAGTCTCGAAGTCATTTCGAGAAATTGACGTTTCAAGTTTCTGTTTCCAAATTCAAACGGATGTATCTTCGCCAATAATTGTCAGAAGTTAGAATTTCTTTCAACATTATGAAGCCCTTTTTATATATTTTGACTGTGCATCAAAAGCTGAAAATATGTAGTCTCGAAGTCATTTCGAGATATTGGCGTTTTAAGTTTATTTTCCCAAATTCAAACGGATGTATCTTCGCCAATAATTGTCAGAAGTCAGAATTTCTTTCAACATTATGAAGCCCTTTTTATATATTTTGACTCTGCATCAAAAGCTGAAAATATGTAGTCTCGAAGTCATTTCGAGAAATTGACGTTTTAAGTTTCTGTTTCCAAATTCAAACGGATGTATCTTCGCCAATAATTGTTAGAAGTTAGAATTTCTTTCAACATTTTGAAGCCCTTTTTATATATTTTGACTCTGCTTCAAAAGCTGAAAATATGTAGTCTCGAAGTCATTTCGAGAAATTGACGTTTTAAGTTTCTGTTTCCAAATTCAAACGGATGTATCTTCGCCAATAATTGTCAGAAGTTAGAATTTCTTTCAACATTATGAACCCCTTTTTATATATTTTAAGTCTGCATCAAAAGCTGAAAATATGTAGTCTCGAAGTCATTTCGAGATATTGGCGGTTTAAGTTTCTTTTCCCAAATTCAAACGGATGTATCTTCGCCAATAATTGTCAGAAGTCAGAATTTCTTTCATCATTATGAAACCCTTTTTATATATTTTGACTCTGCATCAAAAGCTGAAAATATGTAGTCGCGAAGTCATTTCGAGAAATTGACGTTTTAAGTTTCTGTTTCCAAATTCAAACGGATGTATCTTCGCCAATAATTGTCAGAAGTTAGAATTTCTTTCAACATTATGAAGGCCTTTTTATATATTTTGACCCTGCATCAAAAGCTGAAAATATGTAGTCTCGAAGTCAATTCGCGAAATTGACGTTTTAAGTTTCTCTTTCCAAATTCAAACGGATGTATCTTCGCCAATAATTGTCAGAAGTTAGAATTTCTTTCAACATTATGAACCCCTTTTTTATATATTTTGATTCTGCATCAAAAGCTGAAAATATGTAGTCTCGAAGTCATTTCGAGAAATTGACGTTTTAAGTTTCTGTTTCCAAATTCAAACCGGATGTATCTTCGCCAATAATTGTCAGAAGTCAGAATTTCTTTCAACATTATGAAGTCCTTTTTATATATTTTGATTCTGCATCAAAAGCTGAAAATATGTAGTCTCGAAGTCATTTCGAGAAATTGACGTTTTAAGTTTCTATTTCCAAATTCAAACGGATGTATCTTCGCCAATAATTGTCAGAAGTTAGAATTTCTTTCAACATTATGAAGCCCTTTTTATATATTTTGACTCTGCATCAAAAGCTGAAAATATGTAGTCTCGAATTAATTTCGAGAAATCGACGTTTTAAGTCTCTGTTTCCAAATTCTAACGGATGTATCTTCGCCAATAATTGTCAGAAGTTAGAATTTCTTTCAACATTATGAAGCCATTTTTATATATTTTGATTCTGCATCAAAAGCTGAAAATATGTAGTCTCGAAGTCATTTCGAGAAATTGACGTTTTAAGTTTCTGTTTCCAAATTCAAACGGATGTATCTTCGCCAATAATTGTTAGAAGTTAGAATTTCTTTCAACATTTTGAAGCCCTTTTTATATATTTTGACTCTGCATCAAAAGCTGAAAATATGTAGTCTCGAAGTCATTTCGAGAAATTGACGTTTTAAGTTTCTGTTTCCAAATTCAAACGGATGTATCTTCGCCAATAATTGTTAGAAGTTAGAATTTCTTTCAACATTTTGAAGCCCTTTTTATATATTTTGATTCTGCATCAAAAGCTGAAAATATGTAGTCTCGAAGTCATTTCGAGAAATTGACGTTTTAAGTTTCTGTTTCCAAATTCAAACGGATGTATCTTCGCCAATAATTGTCAGAAGTTAGAATTTCTTTCAACATTATGAAGCCCTTCTTATATATTTTGATTCTGCATCAAAAGCTGAAAATATGTAGTCTCGAAGTCATTTCGAGATATTGGCGGTTTAAGTTTCTTTTCCCAAATTCAAACGGATGTATCTTCGCCAATAATTGTCAGAAGTCAGAATTTCTTTCAACATTATGAAGCCCTTTTTATATATTTTGACTCTGCATCAAAAGCTGAAAATATGTAGTCTCGAAGTCATTTCGAGAAATTGACGTTTTAAGTTTCTGTTTCCAAATTCAAACGGATGTATCTTCGCCAATAATTGTCAGAAGTTAGAATTTCTTTCAACATTTTGAAGCCCTTTTTATATATTTTGACTCTGCTTCAAAAGCTGAAAATATGTAGTCTCAAAGTCATTTCGAGAAATTGACGTTTTAAGTTTCTGTTTCCAAATTCAAACGGATGTATCTTCGCCAATAATTGTCAGAAGTTAGAATTTCTTTCAACATTATGAAGCCCTTTTTATATATTTTGATTCTGCATCAAAAGCTGAAAATATGTAGTCTCGAAGTCATTTCGAGATATTGGCGGTTTAAGTTTCTTTTCCCAAATTCAAACGGATGTATCTTCGCCAATAATTGTCAGAAGTCAGAATTTCTTTCAACATTATGAAGCCCTTTTTATATATTTTGACTCTGCATCAAAAGCTGAAAATATGTAGTCGCGAAGTCATTTCGAGAAATTGACGTTTTAAGTTTCGGTTTCCAATTCACCCGGATGTATCTTCGCCAATAATTGTCAGCAGTTAGAATTTCTTTCAACATTATGAAGCCCTTTTTATATATTTTGATTCTGCATCAAAAGCTGAAAATATGTAGTCTTGAAGTCATTTCGAGATATTGGCGGTTTAAGTTTCTTTTCCCAAATTCAAACGGATGTATCTTCGCCAATAATTGTCAGCAGTTAGAATTTCTTTCAACATTATGAAGCCCTTTTTATATATTTTGATTCTGCATCAAAAGCTGAAAATATGTAGTCTCGAAGTCATTTCGAGAAATTGACGTTTTAAGTTTCTGTTTCCAAATTCAAACGGATGTATCTTCGCCAATAATTGTCAGCAGTTAGAATTTCTTTCAACATTATGAAGCCCTTCTTATATATTTTGATTCTGCATCAAAAGCTGAAAATATGTAGTCTCGAAGTCATTTCGAGATATTGGCGGTTTAAGTTTCTTTTCCCAAATTCAAACGGATGTATCTTCGCCAATAATTGTCAGAAGTTAGAATTTCTTTCAACATTATGAAGCCATTTTTATATATTTTGATTCTGCATCAAAAGCTGAAAATATGTAGTCTCGAAGTCATTTCGAGAAATTGACGTTTTAAGTTTCTGTTTCCAAATTCAAACGGATGTATCTTCGCCAATAATTGTTAGAAGTTAGAATTTCTTTCAACATTTTGAAGCCCTTTTTATATATTTTGACTCTGCTTCAAAAGCTGAAAATATGTAGTCTCGAAGTCATTTCGAGAAATTGACGTTTTAAGTTTCTGTTTCCAAATTCAAACGGATGTATCTTCGCCAATAATTGTCAGAAGTTAGAATTTCTTTCAACATTATGAAGCCCTTTTTATATATTTTGATTCTGCACCAAAAGCTGAAAATATGTAGTCGCGAAGTCATTTCGAGAAATTGACGTTTTAAGATTCGGTTTCCAAATTCAAACGGATGTATCTTCGCCAATAATTGTCAGCAGTTAGAATTTCTTTCAACATTAGAAGCCCTTATTATATATTTTGATTCTGCATCAAAAGCGGAAAATATGTAGTCTCGAAGTCATTTCGAGAAATTGACGTTTTAAGTTTCTGTTTCCAAATTCAAACGGATGTATCTTCGCCAATAATTGTCAGCAGTTAGAATTTCTTTCAACATTATGAAGCCCTTCTTATATATTTGACTCTGCATCAAAAGCTGAAAATATGTAGTCTCGAAGTCATTTCGAGAAATTGACGTTTTAAAGTTTCTGTTTCCAAATTCACAACGGATGTATCTTCGCCAATAATTGTCAGAAGCTAGAATTTCTTTCAACATTATGAAGCCCTTTTTATATATTTTGACTCTGCATCAAAAGCTGAAAATATGTAGTCTCGAAGTCATTTCGAGAAATTGACGTTTTAAGTTTCTGTTTCCAAATTCAAACGGATGTATCTTCGCCAATAATTATCAGAAGTTAGAATTTCTTTCAACATTATGAAGCCCTTTTTATATATTTTGATTCTGCTTCAAAAGCTGAAAATATGTAGTCTCGAAGTCATTTCGAGAAATTGACGTTTTAAGTTTCTCTTTCCAAATTCAAACGGATGTATCTTCGCCAATAATTGTCAGAAGTTAGAATTTCTTTCAACATTATGAACCCCTTTTTATATATTTTGATTCTGCATCAAAAGCTGAAAATATGTAGTCTCGAAGTCATTTCGAGATATTGGCGGTTTAAGTTTCTTTTCCCAAATTCAAACGGATGTATCTTCGCCAATAATTGTCAGAAGTCAGAATTTCTTTCAACATTATGAAACCCTTTTTATATATTTTGACTCTGCATCAAAAGCTGAAAATATGTAGTCGCGAAGTCATTTCGAGAAATTGACGTTTTAAGTTTCGGTTTCCAAATTCACCCGGATGTATCTTCGCCAATAATTGTCAGAAGTTAGAATTTCTTTCAACATTATGAAGCCCTTTTTATATATTTTGATTCTGCATCAAAAGCTGAAAATATGTAGTCTCGAAGTCATTTCGAGATATTGGCGGTTTAAGTTTCTTTTCCCAAATTCAAACAGATGTATCTTCGCCAATAATTGTCAGAAGTCAGAATTTCTTTCATCATTATGAAACCCTTTTATATATTTTGACTCTGCATCAAAAGCTGAAAATATGTAGTCGCGAAGTCATTTCGAGAAATTGACGTTTTAAGTTTCGGTTTCCAAATTCACCCGGATGTATCTTCGCCAATAATTGTCAGAAGTTAGAATTTCTTTCAACATTATGAAGCTCTTTTTATATATTTTGATTCTGCATCAAAAGCTGAAAATATGTAGTCTTGAAGTCATTTCGAGAAATTGACGTTTTAAGATTCTGTTTCCAAATTCAAACGGATGTATCTTCGCCAATAATTGTCAGAAGTTAGAATTTCTTTCAACATTATGAAGCCCTTCTTATATATTTTGATTCTGCATCAAAAGCTGAAAATATGTAGTCTCGAAGTCATTTCGAGAAATTGACGTTTTAAGTTTCTGTTTCCAAATTCAAACGGATGTATCTTCGCCAATAATTGTCAGAAGTTAGAATTTCTTTCAACATTATGAAGCCCTTTTTATATATTTTTACTCTGCTTCAAAAGCTGAAAATATGTAGTCTCGAAGTCATTTCGAGAAATTGACGTTTTAAGTTTCTGTTTCCAAATTCAAACGGATGTATCTTCGCCAATAATTGTCAGAAGTTAGAATTTCTTTCAACATTATGAACCCCTTTTTATATATTTTGATTCTGCATCAAAAGCTGAAAATATGTAGTCTCGAAGTCATTTCGAGATATTGGCGGTTTAAGTTTCTTTTCCCAAATTCAAACGGATGTATCTTCGCCAATAATTGTCAGAAGTCAGAATTTCTTTCATCATTATGAAACCCTTTTTATATATTTTGACTCTGCATCAAAAACTGAAAATATGTAGTCGCGAAGTCATTTCGAGAAATTGACGTTTTAAGTTTCTGTTTCCAAATTCACCCGGATGTATCTTCGCCAATAATTGTCAGAAGTTAGAATTTCTTTCAACATTATGAAGCCCTTCTTATATATTTTGATTCTGCATCAAAAGCTGAAAATATGTAGTCTCGAAGTCATTTCGAGAAATTGACGTTTTAAGATTCTGTTTCCAAATTCAAACGGATGTATCTTCGCCAATAATTGTCAGCAGTTAGAATTTCTTTCAACATTATGAAGCCCTTCTTATATATTTTGATTCTGCATCAAAAGCTGAAAATATGTAGTCTCGAAGTCATTTCGAGAAATTGACGTTTTAAGTTTCTGTTTCCAAATTCAAACGGATGTATCTTCGCCAATAATTGTCAGAAGTTAGAATTTCTTTCAACATTATGAAGCCCTTTTTATATATTTTGACTCTGCATCAAAAGCTGAAAATATGTAGTCTCGAAGTCATTTCGAGAAATTGACGTTTTAAGTTTCGGTTTCCAAATTCAAACGGATGTATCTTCGCCAATAATTGGCAGATGTCAGAATTTCTTTCAACATTATGAAGCCCTTTTTATATATTTTGATTCTGCATCAAAAGCTGAAAATATGTAGTCGCGAAGTCATTTCGAGAAACTGACGTTTTAAGTTTCGGTTTCCAAATTCAAACGGATGTATCTTCGCCAATAATTGTCAGAAGTTAGAATTTCTTTCAACATTATGAAGCCCTTTTTATATATTTTGATTCTGCATAAAAAGCTGAAAATATGTAGTCTTGAAGTCATTTCGAGAAATCGACGATTTAAGTTCCTGTTTCCAAATTCAAACGGATGTATCTTCGCCAATAATTGTCAGGAGTTAGAATTTCTTTCAACATTATGAAGCCCTTTTTATATATTTTGATTCTGCATCAAAAGCTGAAAATATGTAGTCTCGAAGTCATTTCGAGAAATTGACGTTTTAAGTTTCTGTTTCCAAATTCAAACGGATGTATCTTCGCCAATAATTTTCAGAAGTTAGAATTTCTTTCAACATTATGAAGCCCTTTTTATATATTTTGACTCTGCATCAAAAGCTGAAAATATGTAGTCTCGAAGTCATTTCGAGAAATTGACGTTTTAAGTTTCGGCTTCCAAATTCAAACGGATGTATCTTCGCCAATAATTGTCAGAAGTTAGAATTTCTTTCAACATTATGAACCCCTTTTTATATATTTTGATTCTGCATCAAAAGCTGAAAATATGTAGTCTCGAAGTCATTTCGAGATATTGGCGGTTTAAGTTTCTTTTCCCAAATTCAAACGGATGTATCTTCGCCAATAATTGTCAGAAGTCAGAATTTCTTTCATCATTATGAAACCCTTTTTATATATTTTGATTCTGCATCAAAAGCTGAAAATATGTAGTCGCGAAGTCATTTCGAGAAATTGACGTTTTAAGTTTCGGTTTCCAAATTCACCCGGATGTATCTTCGCCAATAATTGTCAGAAGTTAGAATTTCTTTCAACATTATGAAGCCCTTTTTATATATTTTGATTCTGCATCAAAAGCTGAAAATATGTAGTCTCGAAGTCATTTCGAGAAATTGACGTTTTAAGATTCTGTTTCCAAATTCAATCGGATGTATCTTCGCCAATAATTGTCAGCAGTTAGAATTTCTTTCAAAATTATGAAGCCCTTTTTATATATTTTGATTCTGCATAAAAAGCTGAAAATATGTAGTCTTGAAGTCATTTCGAGAAATCGACGATTTAAGTTCCTGTTTCCAAATTCAAACGGATGTATCTTCGCCAATAATTGGCAGAAGTCAGAATTTCTTTCAACATTATGAAGCCCTTTTTATATATTTTGATTCTGCATCAAAAGCTGAAAATATGTAGTCTCGAAGTCATTTCGAGAAATTGACGTTTTAAGTTTCGGTTTCCAAATTCAAACGGATGTATCTTCGCCAATAATTGGCAGAAGTCAGAATTTCTTTCAACATTATGAAGCCCTTTTTATATATTTTGATTCTGCATCAAAAGCTGAAAATATGTAGTCTCGAAGTCATTTCGAGAAATTGACGTTTTAAGTTTCGGTTTCCAAATTCAACCGGATGTATCTTCGCCAATAATTGTCAGCAGTTAGAATTTCTTTCAACATTATGAAGCCCTTTTTATATATTTTGACTCTGCTTCAAAAGCTGAAAATATGTAGTCTCGAAGTCATTTCGAGAAATCGACGTTTTAAGTTTCTGTTTCCAAATTCAAACGGATGTATCTTCGCCAATAATTGTCAGAAGTTAGAATTTCTTTCAACATTATGAAGCCCTTTTTAAATATGTTGATTCTGCATCAAAAGCTGAAAATATGTAGTCGCGAAGTCATTTCGAGAAATTGACGTTTTAAGTTTCTGTTTCCAAATTCAAACGGATGTATCTTGGCCAATAATTTTCAGAAGTTAGAATTTCTTTCAACATTATGAAGCCCTTTTTATATATTTTGACTCTGCTTCAAAACCTGAAAATATGTAGTCTCGAAGTCATTTCGAGAAATTGACGTTTTAAGTTTCTGTTTCCAAATTCAAACGGATGTATCTTCGCCAATAATTGTCAGCAGTTAGAATTTCTTTCAACATTATGAACCCCTTTTTATATATTTTGATTCTGCATCAAAAGCTGAAAATATGTAGTCTCGAAGTCATTTCGAGATATTGGCGGTTTAAGTTTCTTTTCCCAAATTCAAACGGATGTATCTTCGCCTATAATTGTCAGAAGTCAGAATTTCTTTCATCATTATGAAACTCTTTTATATATTTTGATTCTGCATCAAAAGCTGAAAATATGTAGTCGCGAAGTCATTTCGAGAAATTGACGTTTTAAGTTTCGGTTTCCAAATAATTGTCAGAAGTTAGAATTTCTTTCAACATTATGAAGCCCTTTTTATATATTTTGATTCTGCATCAAAAGCTGAAAATATGTAGTCTGGAAGTCATTTCGAGAAATTGACGTTTTAAGATTCTGTTTCCAAATTCAAACGGATGTATCTTCGCCAATAATTATGAAGCCCTTCTTATATATTTTGATTCTGCATCAAAAGCTGAAAATATGTAGTCTCGAAGTCATTTCGAGAAATTGACGTTTTAAGTTTCTGTTTCCAAATTCAAACGGATGTATCTTCGCCAATAATTGTCAGAAGTTAGAATTTCTTTCAACATTATGAAGTCCTTTTTATATATTTTGACCCTGCATCAAAAGCTGAAAATATGTAGTCTCGAAGTCATTTCGAGAAATGGACGTTTTAGGTTTCTGTTTCCAAATTCAAACGGATATATCTTCGCCAATAATTTTCAGAAGTTAGAATTTCTTTCAACATTATGAAGCCCTTTTTATATATTTTGACTCTGCTTCAAAAGCTGAAAATATGTAGTCTCGAAGTCATTTCGAGAAATTGACGTTTTAAGTTTCGGCTTCCAAATTCAAACGGATGTATCTTCGCCAATAATTGTCAGAAGTTAGAATTTCTTTCAACATTATGAACCCCTTTTTATATATTTTGACTCTGCTTCAAAAGCTGAAAATATGTAGTCTCGAAGTCATTTCGAGAAATTGACGTTTTAAGTTTCGGCTTCCAAATTCAAACGGATATATCTTCGCCAATAATTTTCAGAAGTTAGAATTTCTTTCAACATTATGAACCCCTTTTTATATATTTTGATTCTGCATCAAAAGCTGAAAATATGTAGTCTCGAAGTCATTTCGAGATATTGGCGGTTTAAGTTTCTTTTCCCAAATTCAAACGGATGTATCTTCGCCAATAATTGTCAGAAGTCAGAATTTCTTTCATCATTATGAAACCCTTTTTATATATTTTGATTCTGCATCAAAAGCTGAAAATATGTAGTCGCGAAGTCTTTTCGAGAAATTGACGTTTTAAGTTTCGGTTTCCAAATTCACCCGGATGTATCTTCGCCAATAATTGTCAGAAGTTAGAATTTCTTTCAACATTATGAAGCCCTTTTTATATATTTTGATTCTGCATCAAAAGCTGAAAATATGTAGTCTCGAAGTCATTTCGAGAAATTGACGTTTTAAGATTCTGTTTCCAAATTCAATCGGATGTATCTCCGCCAATAATTGTCAGCAGTTAGAATTTCTTTCAAAATTATGAAGCCCTTCTTATATATTTTGATTCTGCATCAAAAGCTGAAAATATGTAGTCTCGAAGTCATTTCGAGAAATTGACGTTTTAAGTTTCTGTTTCCAAATTCAAACGGATGTATCTTCGCCAATAATTGTCAGAAGTTAGAATTTCTTTCAACATTATGAAGTCCTTTTTATATATTTTGACCCTGCATCAAAAGCTGAAAATATGTAGTCTCGAAGTCATTTCGAGAAATTGACGTTTTAAGTTTCTGTTTCCAAATTCAAACGGATATATTTTCGCCAATAATTGTCAGAAGTTAGAATTTCTTTCAACATTATGAAGCCCTTTTTATATATTTTGATTCTGCATCAAAAGCTGAAAATATGTAGTCGCGAAGTCATTTCGAGAAATTGACGTTTTAAGTTTCGGTTTCCAAATTCAAACGGATGTATCTTCGCCAATAATTGTCAGAAGTCAGAATTTCTTTCAACATTATGAAGCCCTTTTTATATATTTTGATTCTGCATCAAAAGCTGAAAATATGTAGTCTCGAAGTCATTTCGAGAAATTGACGTTTTAAGTTTCGGTTTCCAAATTCAACCGGATGTATCTTCGCCAATAATTGTCAGCAGTTAGAATTTCTTTCAACATTATGAAGCCCTTTTTATATATTTTGATTCTGCATCAAAAGCTGAAAATATGTAGTCTTGAAGTCATTTCGAGAAATCGACGATTTAAGTTTCTGTTTCCAAATTCAAACGGATGTATCTTCGCCAATAATTGTCAGAAGTTAGAATTTCTTTCAACATTATGAAGCCCTTTTTATATATTTTGATTCTGCATCAAAAGCGGAAAATATGTAGTCGCGAAGTCATTTCGAGAAATTGACGTTTTAAGTTTCTGTTTCCAAATTCAAACGGATGTATCTTCGCCAATAATTTTCAGAAGTTAGAATTTCTTTCAACATTATGAAGCCCTTTTTATATATTTTGACTCTGCATCAAAAGCTGAAAATATGTAGTCTCGAAGTCATTTCGAGAAATTGACGTTTTAAGTTTCTGTTTCCAAATTCAAACGGATGTATCTTCGCCAATAATTGTCAGCAGTTAGAATTTCTTTCAACATTATGAACCCCTTTTTATATATTTTGATTCTGCATCAAAAGCTGAAAATATGTAGTCTCGAAGTCATTTCGAGATATTGGCGGTTTAAGTTTCTTTTCCCAAATTCAAACGGATGTATCTTCGCCTATAATTGTCAGAAGTCAGAATTTCTTTCATCATTATGAAACTCTTTTATATATTTTGATTCTGCATCAAAAGCTGAAAATATGTAGTCGCGAAGTCATTTCGAGAAATTGACGTTTTAAGTTTCGGTTTCCAAATAATTGTCAGAAGTTAGAATTTCTTTCAACATTATGAAGCCCTTTTTATATATTTTGATTCTGCATCAAAAGCTGAAAATCTGTAGTCTCGAAGTCATTTCGCGAAATTGACGTTTTAAGTTTCTGTTTCCAAATTCAAACGGATGTATCTTCGCCAATAATTATGAAGCCCTTTTTATATATTTTGATTCTGCATCAAAAGCTGAAAATATGTAGTCGCGAAGTCATTTCGAGAAATTGACGTTTTAAGTTTCTGTTTCCAAATTCAAACGGATGTATCTTCGCCAATAATTGTCAGAAGTTAGAATTTCTTTCAACATTATGAAGCCCTTTTTATATATTTTGACCCTGCATCAAAAGCTGAAAATATGTAGTCTCGAAGTCATTTCGAGAAATTGACGTTTTAAGTTTCTGTTTCCAAATTCAAACGGATGTATCTTCGCCAATAATTGTCAGAAGTTAGAATTTCTTTCAACATTATGAAGTCCTTTTTATATATTTTGATTCTGCATCAAAAGCTGAAAATATGTAGTCTCGAAGTCATTTCGAGAAATTGACGTTTTAAGTTTCTGTTTCCAAATTCAAACGGATATATGTAGTCGCGAAGTCATTTCGAGAAATTGACGTTTTAAGTTTCTGTTTCCAAATTCAAACGGATGTATCTTCGCCAATAATTGTCGGAAGTTAGAATTTCTTTCAACATTATGAAGCCCTTTTTAGATATTTTGATTCTGCATCAAAAGCTGAAAATATGTAGTCTCGAAGTCATTTCGAGAAATTGGACGTTCTAAGTTTCTGTTTCCAAATTCAAACGGATGTATCTTCGCCAATAATTGCCAGAAGTTAGAATTTCTTCCAACATTATGAAGCCCTTTTTATATATTTTGACTCTGCATCACAAGCTGAAAATATGTAGTCTCGAAGTCATTTCGAGAAATTGACGTTTTAAGTTTCTGTTTCCAAATTCAAACGGATGTATCTTCGCCAATAATTGTCAGAAGTTAGAATTTCTTTCAACATTATGAAGCCCTTTTTATATATTTTGACTCTGCATCAAAAGCTGAAAATATGTAGTCTCAAAGTCATTTCGAGAAATTGACGTTTTAAGTTTCTGTTTCCAAATTCAAACGGATGTATCTTCGCCAATAATTGTCAGAAGTCAGAATTTCTTTCAACATTATGAAGCCCTTTTTATATATTTTGACTCTGCTTCAAAAGCTGAAATGTAGTCTCGAAGTCATTTCGAGAAATTGACGTTTTAAGTTTCTGTTTCTAAATTCAAACGGATGTATCTTCGCCAATAATTGTCAGAAGTTAGAATTTCTTTCAACATTATGAACCCCTTTTTATATATTTTGATTCTGCATCAAAAGCTGAAAATATGTAGTCTCGAAGTCATTTCGAGATCTTGGCGTTTTAAGTTTATTTTCCCAAATTCAAACGGATGTATCTTCGCCAATAATTGTCAGAAGTCAGAATTTCTTTCAACATTATGAAGCCCTTTTTATATATTTTGACTCTGCATCAAAAGCTGAAAATATGTAGTCTCAAAGTCATTTCGAGAAATTGACGTTTTAAGTTTCTGTTTCCAAATTCAAACGGATGTAACTTCGCCAATAATTGTCAGAAGTTAGTATTTCTTTCAACATTATGAAGACCTTTTTTTTATATTTTGACTCTGCATCAAAAGCTGAAAATATGTAGTCGCGAAGTCATTTCGAGAAATTGACGTTTTAAGTTTCGGTTTCCAAATTCAAACGTATGTATCTTCGCCAATAATTGTCAGAAGTTAGAATTTCTTTCAACATTATGAAGCCCTTTTTATATATTTTGGCTCTGCATCAAAAGCTGAAAATATGTAGTCCCGAAGTCATTTCGAGAAATTGACGTTTTAAGTTTCGGTTTCCAAATTCAAACGGATGTATCTTCGCCAATAATTGTCAGAAGTCAGAATTTCTTTCAACATTATGAACCCCTTTTTATATATTTTGATTCTGCATCAAAAGCTGAAAATATGTAGTCTCGAAGTCATTTCGAGATATTGGCGTTTTAAGTTTATTTTCCCAAATTCAAACGGATGTATCTTCGCCAATAATTGTCAGAAGTCAGAATTTCTTTCAACATTATGAAGCCCTTTTTATATATTTTGACTCTGCATCAAAAGCTGAAAATATGTAGTCTCAAAGTCATTTCGAGAAATTGACGTTTTAAGTTTCTGTTTACAAATTCAAACGGATGTATCTTCGCCAATAATTGTCAGAAGTTAGAATTTCTTTCAACATTATGAAGCCCTTTTTATATATTTTGACTCTGCATCAAAAGCTGAAAATATGTAGTCTCGAAGTCATTTCGAGAAATTGACGTTTTAAGTTTCGGTTTCCAAATTCAAACGGATGTATCTTCGCCAATAATTGGCAGAAGTCAGAATTTCTTTCAACATTATGAAGCCCTTTTTATATATTTTGACTCTGCATCAAAAGCTGAAAATATGTAGTCGCGAAGTCATTTCGAGAAATCGACGTTTTAAGTTTCGGTTTCCAAATTCAAACGGATGTATCTTCGCCAATAATTGTCAGCAGTTAGAATTTCTTTCAACATTATGAAGCCCTTTTTATATATTTTGATTCTGCATCAAAAGCTGAAAATATGTAGTCTCGAAGTCATTTTGAGAAATTGACGTTTTAAGTTTCGGTTTCCAAATTCAAACGGATGTATCTTCGCCAATAATTGTTAGAAGTTAGAATTTCTTTCAACATTATGAAGCCCTTTTTATATATTTTGACTCTGCTTCAAAAGCTGAAATGTAGTCTCGAAGTCATTTCGAGAAATTGACGTTTTAAGTTTCTGTTTCTAAATTCAAACGGATGTATCTTCGCCAATAATTGTCAGAAGTTAGAATTTCTTTCAACATTATGAACCCCTTTTTATATATTTTGATTCTGCATCAAAAGCTGAAAATATGTAGTCTCGAAGTCATTTCGAGATATTGGCGTTTTAAGTTTATTTTCCCAAATTCAAACGGATGTATCTTCGCCAATAATTGTCAGAAGTCAGAATTTCTTTCAACATTATGAAGCCCTTTTTATATATTTTGACTCTGCATCAAAAGCTGAAAATATGTAGTCTCAAAGTCATTTCGAGAAATTGACGTTTTAAGTTTCTGTTTCCAAATTCAAACGGATGTAACTTCGCCAATAATTGTCAGAAGTTAGTATTTCTTTCAACATTATGAAGCCCTTTTTATATATTTTGACTCTGCATCAAAAGCTGAAAATATGTAGTCTCGAAGTCATTTCGAGAAATTGACGTTTTAAGTTTCGGTTTCCAAATTCAAACGTATGTATCTTCGCCAATAATTGTCAGCAGTTAGAATTTCTTTCAACATTATGAAGCCCTTTTTATATATTTTGACTCTGCTTCAAAAGCTGAAAATATGTAGTCCCGAAGTCATTTCGAGAAATTGACGTTTTAAGTTTCTGTTTCCAAATTCAAACGGATGTATCTTCGCCAATAATTGTCAGAAGTCAGAATTTCTTTCAACATTATGAACCCCTTTTTATATATTTTGATTCTGCATCAAAAGCTGAAAATATGTAGTCTCGAAGTCATTTCGAGATATTGGCGTTTTAAGTTTATTTTCCCAAATTCAAACGGATGTATCTTCGCCAATAATTGTCAGAAGTCAGAATTTCTTTCAACATTATGAAGCCCTTTTTATATATTTTGACTCTGCATCAAAAGCTGAAAATATGTAGTCTCAAAGTCATTTCGAGAAATTGACGTTTTAAGTTTCTGTTTCCAAATTCAAACGGATGTATCTTCGCCAATAATTGGCAGAAGTTAGAATTTCTTTCAACATTATGAAGCCCTTTTTATATATTTTGACTCTGCATCAAAAGCTGAAAATATGTAGTCTCGAAGTCATTTCGAGAAATTGACGTTTTAAGTTTCGGTTTCCAAATTCAAACGGATGTATCTTCGCCAATAATTGGCAGAAGTCAGAATTTCTTTCAACATTATGAAGCCCTTTTTATATATTTTGACTCTGCATCAAAAGCTGAAAATATGTAGTCGCGAAGTCATTTCGAGAAATTGACGTTTTAAGTTTCGGTTTCCAAATTCAAACGGATGTATCTTCGCCAATAATTGTCAGCAGTTAGAATTTCTTTCAACATTATGAAGCCCTTTTTATATATTTTGATTCTGCATCAAAAGCTGAAAATATGTAGTCTCGAAGTCATTTTGAGAAATTGACGTTTTAAGTTTCGGTTTCCAAATTCAAACGGATGTATCTTCGCCAATAATTGTTAGAAGTTAGAATTTCTTTCAACATTATGAAGCCCTTTTTATATATTTTGATTCTGCATTAAAAGCGGAAAATATGTAGTCTCGAAGTCATTTCGAGAAATTGACGTTTTAGGTTTCTGTGTCCAAATTCAAACGGATGTATCTTCGCCAATAATTGTCAGAAGTCAGAATTTCTTTCAACATTATGAAGCCCTTTTTATATATTTTGACTCTGCATCAAAAGCTGAAAATATGTAGTCTCGAAGTCATTTCGAGAAATTGACGTTTTAAGTTTCTGTTTCCAAATTCAAACGGATGTATCTTCGCCAATAATTGTCAGAAGTTAGAATTTCTTCCAACATTATGAACCCCTTTTGATATATTTTGATTCTGCATCAAAAGCTGAAAATATGTAGTCTCGAAGTCATTTCGAGAAATGGACGTTTTAAGTTTCTGTTTCCAAATTCAAACGGATGTATCTTCGCCAATAATTGTCAGAAGTTAGAATTTCTTTCAACATTATGAAGCCCTTTTTATATATTTTGACTCTGCTTTAAAAGCTGAAAATATGTAGTCTCGAAGTCATTTCGAGAAATTGACGTTTTAAGTTTCTGTTTCCGAATTCGAACGGATGTATCTTCGCCAATAATTTTCAGAAGTAAGAATTTCTTTCAACTTTATGAAGCCCATTTTATAGATTTTGACCCTGCATCAAAAGCTGAAAATATGTAATCGCGAAGTCATTTCGAGAAATTGACGTTTTAAGTATCTGTTTCGAGATTCAAATGGGATGTATCTTCGCCAATAATTGTCAGAAGTTAGAATTTCTTCCAACATTATGAAGCCCTTTTTATATATTTTGACTCTGCATCAAAAGCTGAAAATATGTAGTCGCGAAGTCATTTCGAGAAATTGACGTTTTAAGTTTCTGTTTCCAAATTCAAATGGATGTATCTTCGCCAATAATTGTCAGAAGTTAGAATTTCTTTCAACATTATGAAGCCCTTTTTATATATTTTGATTCTGCATCAAAAGCTGAAAATATGTAGTCTCGAAGTCATTTCGAGAAATTGACGTTTTAAGTTTCTGTTTCCAAAATCAAACGGATGTATCTTCGCCAATAATTGTCAGAAGTCAGAATTTCTTTCATCATTATGAAACCCTTTTTATATATTTTGATTCTGCATCAAAAGCTGAAAATATGTAGTCTTGAAGTCATTTCGAAATATTGGCGGCTTAAGTCTCTGTTTCCAAATTCAAACGGATGTATCTTCGCCAATAATTGTCAGCAGTTAGAATTTCTTTCAACATTATGAACCCCTTTTTATATATTTTGATTCTGCATCAAAAGCTGAAAAATATGTAGTCTCGAAGTCATTTCGAGAAATTGACGTTTAAAGTTTCTGTTTCCAAATCAAAACGGATGTATCTTCGCCAATAATTGTCAGAAGTCAGAAATTTCTTTCAACATTATGAAGCCCTTTTTATATATTTTGACTCTGCATCAAAAAGCTGAAAATATGTAGTCTCAAAAGTCATTTCGAGAAATTGACGTTTTAAGTTTCGGTTTCCAAATTCAAATGGATGTATCTTCGCCAATAATTGTCAGAAGTTAGAATTTCTTTCAACATTATGAAGCCCTTTTTATATATTTTGATTCTGCATCAAAAGCTGAAAATATGTAGTCGCGAAGTCATTTCGAGAAATTGACGTTTTAAGTTTCTGTTGCCAAATCAAACGGATGTATCTTCGCCAATAATTGTCAGAAGTTAGAATTTCTTTCAACATTATGAAACCCTTTTTATATATTTTGATTCTGCATCAAAAGCTGAAAATATGTAGTCTTGAAGTCATTTCGAGAAATTGACGTTTTAAGATTCTGTTTCCAAATTCAAACGGATGTATCTTCGCCAATAATTGTCAGAAGTTAGAATTTCTTGCAACATTATGAAGCCCTTTTTATATATTTTGATTCTGCATCAAAAGCTGAAAATATGTAGTCTAGAAGTCATTTCGAGATACTGGCGTTTTAAGTTTATTTTCCCAAATTCAAATGGATGTATCTTCGCCAATAATTGTCAGAAGTTAGAATTTCTTTCAACATTATGAAGCCCTTTTTATATATTTTGACTCTGCATCAAAAGCTGAAAATATGTAGTCGCGAAGTCATTCCGAGAAATTTGACGTTTTAAGTTTCTGTTTCCAAATTCAAACGAATGTATCTTCGCCAATAATTGTCAGAAGTTAGAATTTCTTTCAACATTATGAAGCCCTTTTTATATATTTTGATTCTGCATCAAAAGCTGAAAATATGTAGTCTCGAAGTCATTTCGAGAAATTGACGTTTTAAGTTTCTGTTTCCAAATTCAAACGGATGTATCTTCGCCAATAATTGTCAGAAGTTAGAATTTCTTTCAACATTATGAAGTCCTTTTTATATATTTTGATTCTGCATCAAAAGCTGAAAATATGTAGTCTCGAAGTAATTTCGAGAAATCGACGTTTTAAGTCTCTGTTTCCAAATTCTAACGGATGTATCTTCGCCAATAATTGTCAGAAGTTAGAATTTCTTTCAACATTATGAAGCCATTTTTATATATTTTGATTCTGCATCAAAAGCTGAAAATATGTAGTCTCGAAGTCATTTCGAGAAATTGACGTTTTAAGTTTCTGTTTCCAAATTCAAACGGATGTATCTTCGCCAATAATTGTTAGAAGTTAGAATTTCTTTCAACATTATGAAGCCCTGTTTATATATTTTGACTCTGCTTCAAAAGCTGAAAATATGTAGTCTCGAAGTCATTTCGAGAAATTGACGTTTTAAGTTTCTGTTTCCAAATTCAAACGGATGTATCTTCGCCAATAATTGTCAGAAGTTAGAATTTCTTTCAACATTATGAACCCATTTTTATATATTTTGATTCTGCATCAAAAGCTGAAAATATGTAGTCTCGAAGTCATTTCGAGATATTGGCGGTTTAAGTTTCTTTTCCCAAATTCAAACGGATGTATCTTCGCCAATAATTGTCAGAAGTCAGAATTTCTTTCATCATTATGAAGCCCTTTTTATATATTTTGATTCTGCATCAAAAGCTGAAAATATGTAGTCGCGAAGTCATTCCGAGAAATTGACGTTTTAAGTTTCGGTTTCCAAATTCACCCGGATGTATCTTCGCCAATAATTGTCAGAAGTTAGAATTTCTTTCAACATTATGAAGCCCTTTTTATATATTTTGATTCTGCATCAAAAGCTGAAAATATGTAGTCATGAAGTCATTTCGAGAAATTGACGTTTTAAGATTCTGTTTCCAAATTCAAACGGATGTATCTTCGTCAATAATTGTCAGCAGTTAGAATTTCTTTCAACATTATGAAGCCCTTTTTATATATTTTGATTCTGCATCAAAAGCTGAAATATGTAGTCTCGAAGTCATTTCGAGAAATTGACGCTTTAAGTTTCTGTTTCCAAATTCAAACGGATGTATCTTCGCCAATAATTGTCAGAAGTTAGAATTTCTTTCAACATTATGAAGCCCTTTTTATATATTTTGATTCTGCATCAAAAGCTGAAAATATGTAGTCTCGAAGTCATTTCGAGAAATTGACGTTTTAAGTTTCTGTTTCCAAATTCAAACGGATGTATCTTCGCCAATAATTGTCAGAAGTTAGAATTTCTTTCAACATTATGAAGCCCTTTTTATATATTTTGACTATGCATCAAAAGCTGAAAATATGTAGTCTCGAAGTCATTTCGAGAAATTGACGTTTTAAGTTTCTGTTTCCAAATTCAAACGGATGTATCTTCGCCAATAATTGGCAGAAGTCAGAATTTCTTTCAACGTTATGAAGCCCTTTTTATATATTTTGACTCTGCATCAAAAGCTGAAAATATGGAGTCTCGAAGTCATTTCGAGAAATTGACGTTTTAAGTTTCTGTTTCCAAATTCAAACGGATGTATCTTCGCCAATAATTGCCAGCAGTTAGAATTTCTTTCAACATTATGAAGCCCTTTTTATATATTTTGATTCTGCATCAAAAGCTGAAAATATGTAGTCTCGAAGGCATTTCGAGAAATTGACGTTTTAAGTTTCTGTTTCCAAATTCAAACGGATGTATCTTCGCCAATAATTGTCAGAAGTTAGAATTTCTTTCAACATTATGAAGCCCTTTTTATATATTTTGACCCTGCATCAAAAGCTGAAAATATGTAGTCTCGAAGTCATTTCGACAAATTGACGTTTTAAGTTTCTGTTTCCAAATTCAAATGGATGTATCTTCGCCAATAATTGTCAGAAGTTAGAATTTCTTTCAACGTTTTAAGTTTCTGTTTCCAAATTCAAATGGATGTATCTTCGCCAATAATTGTCAGAAGTTAGAATTTCTTTCAACATTATGAAGCCCTTTTTATATATTTTGACTCTGCTTCAAAAGCTGAAAATATGTAGTCTCGAAGTCATTTCGAGAAATTGACGTTTTAAGTTTCTGTTTCCAAATTCAAACGGATGTATCTTCGCCAATAATTGTCAGAAGTTAGAATTTCTTTCAACATTATGAACCCCTTTTTATGTATTTTGATTCTGCATCAAAAGCTGAAAATATGTAGTCTCGAAGTCATTTCGAGAAATTGGCGTTTTAAGTTTATTTTCCCAAATTCAAACGGATGTATCTTCGCCAATAATTGTCAGAAGTTAGAATTTCTTTCAACATTATGAAGCCCTTTTTATATATTTTGATTCTGCATCAAAAGCTGAAAATATGTAGTCTCGAAGTCATTTCGAGAAATTGACGTTTTAAGTTTCTGATTCCAAATTCAAACGGATGTATCTTCGCCAATAATTGTCAGAAGTTAGAATTTCTTTCAACATTATGAAGCCCTTTTTATATATTTTGACTCTGCATCAAAAGCTGAAAATATGTAGTCTCGAAGTCATTTCGAGAAATTGACGTTTTAAGTTTCTGTTTCCAAATTCAAACGGATGTATCTTCGCCAATAATTGGCAGAAGTCAGAATTTCTTTCAACGTTATGAAGCCCTTTTTATATATTTTGACTCTGCATCAAAATCTGAAAATATGTAGTCGCGAAGTCATTTCGAGAAATTGACGTTTTAAGTTTCGGTTTCCAAATTCAAACGGATGTATCTTCGCCAATAATTGTCAGAAGTTAGAATTTCTTTCAACATTATGAAGCCCTTTTTATATATTTTGATTCTGCATCAAAAGCTGAAAATATGTAGTCTCAAAGGCATTTCGAGAAATTGACGTTTTAAGTTTCTGTTTCCAAATTCAAACGGATGTATCTTCGCCAATAATTGTCAGAAGTTAGAATTTCTTTCAACATTATGAAGCCCTTTTCATATATTTTGACCCTGCATCAAAAGCTGAAAATATGTAGTCTCGAAGTCATTTCGAGAAATTGACGTTTTAAGTTTCTGTTTCCAAATTCAAATGGATGTATCTTCGCCAATAATTGTCAGAAGTTAGAATTTCTTTCAACGTTTTAAGTTTCTGTTTCCAAATTCAAATGGATGTATCTTCGCCAATAATTGTCAGAAGTTAGAATTTCTTTCAACATTATGAAGCCCTTTTTATATATTTTGACTCTGCTTCAAAAGCTGAAAATATGTAGTCTCGAAGTCATTTCGAGAAATTGACGTTTTAAGTTTCTGTTTCCAAATTCAAACGGATGTATCTTCGCCAATAATTGTCATAAGTTAGAATTTCTTTCAACATTATGAACCCCTTTTTATGTATTTTGATTCTGCATCAAAAGCTGAAAATATGTAGTCTCGAAGTCATTTCGAGAAATTGGCGTTTTAAGTTTATTTTCCCAAATTCAAACGGATGTATCTTCGCCATTAATTGTCAGAAGTCAGAATTTCTATCAACATTATGAAGCCCTTTTTATATATTTTGACTCTGCATCAAAAGCTGAAAATATGTAGTCGCGAAGTCATTTCGAGAAATTGACGTTTTAAGTTTCTGTTTCCAAATTCAAACGGATGTATTTTCGCCAATAATTGTCAGAAGTTAGAATTTCTTTCAACATTATGAAGCCCTTTTTATATATTTTGACTATGCATCAAAAGCTGAAAATATGTAGTCTCGAAGTCATTTCGAGAAATTGACGTTTTAAGTCTCTGTTTCCAAATTCAAACGGATGTATCTTCGCCAATAATTGTCAGAAGTTAGAATTTCTTTCAACATTATGAAGCCCTTTTTATATATTTTGACTCTGCATCAAAAGCTGAAAATATGTAGTCTCGAAGTCATTTCGAGAAATTGACGTTTTAAGTTTCTGTTTCCAAATTCAAACGGATGTATCTTCGCCAATAATTGTCTGAAGTTAGAATTTCTTTCAACATTATGAAGCCCTTTTTATATATTTTGATTCTGCATCAAAAGCTGAAAATATGTAGTCTTGAAATAAATTCGAGAAATTGACGTTTTAAGTTTCTGTTTCCAAATTCAAACGGATGTATCTTCGCCAATAATTGTCAGAAGTTAGAATTTCTTTCAACATTATGAAGCCCTTTTTATATATTTTGACTGTGCATCAAAAGCTGAAAATATGTAGTCTCGAAGTCATTTCGAGAAATCGACGTTTTAAGTTTCTGTTTCCAAATTCAAACGGATGTATCTTCGCCAATAATTGTCAGAAGTTAGAATTTCTTTCAACATTATGAAGCCCTTTTTATATATTTTGAATCTGCATCAAAAGCTGAGAGTATGTAGTCGCGAAGTCATTTCGAGAAATTGACGTTTTTTGTTTGGGTTTCCAAATTCAAACGGATGTATCTTCGCCAATAATTGTCAGCAGTTAGAATTTCTTTCAACGTTATGAAGCCTTTTATATATATTTTGACTCTGCATCAAAACTGAAAATATGTAGTCTCGAAGTCATTTTCGAGAAATTGACGTTTTAAGTTTCTGTTTCCAAATTCAAACGGATGTATCTTCGCCAATAATTGTCAGAAGTTAGAATTTCTTTCAACATTATGAACCCGCTTTTATATATTTTGATTCAGCATCAAAAGCTGAAAATACGTAGTCTCGAAGTCACTTCGAGATATTGACGTTTTAAGTTTATTTTCCCAAATTCAAACGGATGTATCTTCGCCAATAATTGTCAGAAGTCAGAATTTCTTTCAACATTATGAAGCCCTTTTTATGTATTTTGAATCTGCATCAAAAGCTGAAAGTATGTAGTCGCGAAGTCATTTCGAGAAATTGACGTTTTAAGTTTCTGTTTCCAAATTCAAACGGATGTATCTTCGCCAATAATTGTCAGAAGTTAGAATTTCTTTCAACATTATGAAGCCCTTTTTATATATTTTGACTATGCATCAAAAGCTGAAAATATGTAGTCTCGAAGTCATTTCGAGAAATTGACGTTTTAAGTCTCTGTTTCCAAATTCAAACGGATGTATCTTCGCCAATAATTGTCAGAAGTTAGAATTTCTTTCAACATTATGAAGCCCTTTTTATATATTTTGACTCTGCATCAAAAGCTGAAAATATGTAGTCTCGAAGTCATTTCGAGAAATTGACGTTTTAAGTTTCTGTTTCCAAATTCAAATGGATGTATCTTCGCCAATAATTGTCAGAAGTTAGAATTTCTTTCAACATTATGAAGCCCTTTTTATATATTTTGATTCTGCATCAAAAGCTGAAAATATGTAGTCTCGAAGTCATTTCGCGAAATTGACGTTTTAAGTTTCTGTTTCCAAATTCAAACGGATGTATCTTCGCCAATAATTGTCAGAAGTTAGAATTTCTTTCAACATTATGAAGCCCTTTTTATATATTTTGACTCTGCATCAAAAGCTGAAAATATGTAGTCTCGAAGTCATTTCGAGAAATCGACGTTTTAAGTTTCTGTTTCCAAATTCAAACGGATGTATCTTCGCCAATAATTGTCAGAAGTTAGAATTTCTTTCAACATTATGAAGCCCTTTTTATATATTTTGATTCTTCATCAAAAGCTGAAAATATGTAGTCTCGAAGTCATTTCGAGAAATTGACGTTTTAAGTTTCTGTTTCCAAATTCAAACGGATGTATCTTCGCCAATAATTGTCAGAAGTTAGAATTTCTTTCAACATTATGAAGCCCTTTTTATATATTTTGACTCTGCTTCAAAAGCTGAAAATATGTAGTCTCGAAGTCATTTCGCGAAATTGACGTTTTCAGTTTCGGTTTCCAAATTCAAATGGATGTATCTTCGCCAATAATTGTCAGAAGTTAGAATTTCTTTCAACATTATGAAGCCCTTTTTATATATTTTGATTCAGCATCAAAAGCTGAAAATACGTAGTCTCGAAGTCATTTCGAGATATTGACCTTTTAAGTTTATTTTCCCAAATTCAAACGGATGTATCTTCGCCAATAATTGTCAGAAGTCAGAATTTCTTTCAACATTATGAAGCCCTTTTATATATTTTGAATCTGCATCAAAAGCTGAAAGTATGTAGTCGCGAAGTCATTTCGAGAAATTGACGTTTTAAGTTTCTGTTTCCAAATTCAAACGGATGTATCTTCGCCAATAATTGTCAGAAGTTAGAATTTCTTTCAACATTATGCAGCCCCTTTTTATATATTTTGACCCTGCATCAAAACCTGAAAATATGTAGTCGCGAAGTCATTTCGAGAAATTGACGTTTTAAGTTTCGCTTTCCAAATTCAAATGGATGTATCTTCGCCAATAATTGTCAGCAGTTAGAATTTCTTTCAACATTATGAAGCCCTTTTTATATATTTTGACTCTGCATCAAAAGCTGAAAATATGTAGTCTTGAAGTCATTTCGAGAAATTGACGTTTTAAGTTTCTGTTTCCAAATTCAAACGGATGTATCTTCGCCAATAATTGTCAGAAGTTAGAATTTCTTTCAACATTATGAAGCCCTTTTTATATATTTTGATTCTGCATCAAAAGCTGAAAATATGTAGTCTCGAAGTCATTTCGAGAAATTGACGTTTTAAGTTTCTGTTTCCAAATTCAAACGGATGTATCTTCGCCAATAATTGTCAGAAGTTAGAATTTCTTTCAACATTATGAAGCCCTTTTTATATATTTTGACCCTGCATCAAAAGCTGAAAATATGTAGTCTCGAAGTCATTTCGAGAAATTGACGTTTTAAGTTTCTGTTTCCAAATTCAAACGGATGTATCTTCGCCAATAATTGTCATAAGTTAGAATTTCTTTCAACATTATGAAGCCCTTTTTATATATTTTGACTCTGCATCAAAAGCTGAAAAGGGGTAGTCTTGAAGTCAGTTCGAGAAATTGACGTTTTAAGTTTCTGTTTCCAAATTCAAACGGATGTATCTTCGCCAATAATTGTCAGAAGTTAGAATTTCTTTCAACATTATGAAGCCATTTTTATATATTTTGACTCTGCATCAAAAGCTGAAAATATGTAGTCTCGAAGTCATTTCGAGAAATTGACGTTTTAAGTTTCTGTTTCCAAATTCAAACGGATGTATCTTCGCCAATAATTGCCAGAAGTTAGAATTTCTTTCAACATTATGAAGCCCTTTTTATATATTTTGATTCTGCATCAAAAGCAGAAAATATGTAGTCTCGAAGTCATTTCGAGAAATTGACGTTTTAAGTTTCTGTTTCCAAATTCAAACGGATGTATCTTCGCCAATAATTGTCAGAAGTTAGAATTTCTTTCAACATTATGCAGCCATTTTTATATATTTTGACTCTGCATCAAAAGCTGAAAATATGTAGTCTCGAAGTCATTTCGAGAAATTGACGTTTTAAGTTTCTGTTTCCAAATTCAAACGGATGTATCTTCGCCAATAATTGTCAGAAGTTAGAATTTCTTTCAACATTATGAAGCCCTTTTTATATATTTTGACTCAGCATCAAAAGCTGAAAATATGTAGTCGCGAAGTCATTTCGAGAAATTGACGTTTTAAGTTTCTGTTTCCAAATTCAAACGGATGTATCTTCGCCAATAATTGTCAGAAGTCAGAATTTCTTTCAACATTATGAAGTTCTTTTTATATATTTTGATTCTGCATCAAAAGCTGAACATATGTAGTCTCGAAGTCATTTCGAGAAATTGACGTTTTAAGTTTCTGTTTCCAAATTCAAACGGATGTATCTTCGCCAATAATTGTCAGAAGTTAGAATTTCTTTCAACATTATGAAACCCTTTTTATATATTTTGACTCTGCATCAAAAGCTGAAAATATGTAGTCTCGAAGTCATTTCGAGAAATTGACGTTTTAAGTTTCTGTTTCCAAATTCAAACGGATGTATCTTCGCCAATAATTGTCAGAAGTTAGAATTTCTTTCAACATTATGAAGCCCTTTTTATATATTTTGACTCTGCATCAAAAGCTGAAAATATGTAGTCGCGAAGTCATTTCGAGAAATTGACGTTTTAAGTTTCTGTTTCCAAATTCAAACGGATGTATCTTCGCCAATAATTGTCAGAAGTTAGAATTTCTTTCAACATTATGAAGCCCTTTTTATATATTTTGACCCTGCATCAAAAGCTGAAAATATGTAGTCTCGAAGTCCTTTCCAGAAATTGGCGTTTTAAGTTTCTGTTTCCAAATTCAAACCGATGTATCTTCGCCAATAATTGTCATAAGTTAGAATTTCTTTCAACATTATGAAGCCCTTTTTATATATTTTGACTCTGCATCAAAAGCTGAAAATATGTAGTCTCGAAGTCATTTCGAGAAATTGACGTTTTAAGTTTCTGTTTCCAAATTCAAATGGATGTATCTTCGCCAATAATTGTCAGAAGTTAGAATTTCTTTCAACATTATGAAGCCCTTTTTATATATTTTGATTCTGCATCAAAAGCTGAAAATATGTAGTCTCGAAGTCATTTCGCGAAATTGACGTTTTAAGTTTCTGTTTCCAAATTCAAACGGATGTATCTTCGCCAATAATTGTCAGAAGTCAGAATTTCTTTCAACATTATGAAGCCCTTTTTATATATTTTGACTGTGCATCAAAAGCTGGAAATATGTAGTCTCGAAGTCATTTCGAGAAATCGACGTTTTAAGTTTCTGTTTCCAAATTCAAACGGATGTATCTTCGCCAATAATTGTCAGAAGTTAGAATTTCTTTCAACATTATGAAGCCCTTTTTATATATTTTGACTCTGCATCAAAAGCTGAAAATATGTAGTCTCGAAGTCATTTCGAGAAATTGACGTTTTAAGTTTCTGTTTCCAAATTCAATCGGATGTATCTTCGCCAATAATTGTCAGAAGTTAGAATTTCTTTCAACATTATGAAGCCCTTTTTATATATTTTGATTCTGCATCAAAAGCTGAAAATATGTAGTCTCGAAGTCATTTCGAGAAATTGACGTTTTAAGTTTCTGTTTCCAAATTCAAACGGATGTATCTTCGCCAATAATTGTCAGAAGTTAGAATTTCTTTCAACATTATGAAGCCCTTTTTATATATTTTGACTCAGCATCAAAAGCTGAAAATATGTAGTCTCGAAGTCATTTCGAGATATTGACGTTTTAAGTTTATTTTCCCAAATTCAAACGGATGTATCTTCGCCAATAATTGTCAGAAGTTAGAATTTCTTTCAACATTATGAAGCCCTTTTATATATTTTGACTCTGCATCAAAAGCTGAAAATATGTAGTCGCGAAGTCATTTCGAGAAATTGACGTTTTAAGTTTCTGTTTCCAAATTCAAACGGATGTATTTTCGCCAATAATTGTCAGAAGTTAGAATTTCTTTCAACATTATGAAGCCCTTTTTATATATTTTGACTCTGCATCAAAAGCTGAAAATATGTAGTCTCGAAGTCATTTCGAGAAATTGACGTTTTAAGTCTCTGTTTCCAAATTCAAACGGATGTATCTTCGCCAATAATTGTCAGAAGTTAGAATTTCTTTCAACATTATGAAGCCCTTTTTATATATTTTGACTCTGCATCAAAAGCTGAAAATATGTAGTCTCGAAGTCATTTCGAGAAATTGACGTTTTAAGTTTCTGTTTCCAAATTCAAATGGATGTATCTTCGCCAATAATTGTCAGAAGTTAGAATTTCTTTCAACATTATGAAGCCCTTTTTATATATTTTGATGCTGCATCAAAAGCTGAAAATATGTAGTCTCGAAGTCATTTCGAGAAATTGACGTTTTAAGTTTCTGTTTCCAAATTCAAACGGATGTATCTTCGCCAATAATTGTCAGAAGTTAGAATTTCTTTCATCATTATGAAGCCCTTTTTATATATTTTGACTATGCATCAAAAGCTGAAAATATGTAGTCTCGAAGTCATTTCGAGAAATCGACGTTTTAAGTTTCTGTTTCCAAATTCAAACGGATGTATCTTCGCCAATAATTGTCAGAAGTTAGAATTTCTTTCAACATTATGAAGCCCTTTTTATATATTTTGATTCTGCATCAAAAGCTGAAAATATGTAGTCTCGAAGTCATTTCGAGAAATTGACGTTTTAAATTTCTGTTTCCAAATTCAAACGGATGTATCTTCGCCAATAATTGTCAGAAGTTAGAATTTCTTTCAACATTATGAAGCCTTTTTATATATTTTGACTCTGCTTCAAAAGCTGAAAATATGTAGTCTCGAAGTCATTTCGAGAAATTGACGTTTTAAGTTTCTGTTTCCAAATTCAAACGGATGTATCTTCGCCAATAATTGTCAGAAGTTAGAATTTCTTTCGACATTATGAACCCCTTTTTATATATTTTGATTCAGCATCAAAAGCTGAAAATACGTAGTCTCGAAGTCATTTCGAGATATTGACGTTTTAAGTTTATTTTCCCAAATTCAAACGGATGTATCTTCGCCAATAATTGTCAGAAGTCAGAGTTTCTTTCAACATTATGAAGCCCTTTTTATATATTTTGACTCTGCTTCAAAAGCTGAAAATATGTAGTCTCGAAGTCATTTCGAGAAATTGACGTTTTAAGTTTCTGTTTCCAAATTCAAACGGATGTATCTTCGCCAATAATTGTCAGAAGTTAGAATTTCTTTCAACATTATGAACCCCTTTTTATATATTTTGATTCAGCATCAAAAGCTGAAATACGTAGTCTCGAGTCATTTCGAGATATTGACGTTTTAAGTTTATTTTCCCAAATCAAACGATGTATCTCGCATATGCAGAAGTCAGAATTTCTTTCACATATGAAGCCCTTTTTATATATTTTGACTCTGTATCAAAAGCTGAAAGTATGTAGTCGCGAAGTCATTTCGAGAAATTGACGTTTTAAGTTTCTGTTTCCAAATTCAAACGGATGTATCTTCGCCAATAATTGTCAGAAGTTAGAATTTCTTTCAACATTATGAAGCCCTTTTTATATATTTTGACTCTGCATCAAAAGCTGAAAATATGTAGTCTCGAAGTCATTTCGAGAAATTGACGTTTTAAGTTTCCGTTTCCAAATTCAAACGGATGTATCTTCGCCAATAATTGTCAGAAGTTAGAATTTCTTTCAACATTATGAAGCCCTTTTTATATATTTTGACTCTGCATCAAAAGCTGAAAATATGTAGTCTCGAAGTCATTTCGAGAAATTGGCGTTTTAAGTTTCTGTTTCCAAATTCAAACGGATGTATCTTCGCCAATAATTGTCAGAAGTTAGAATTTCTTTCAACATTATGAAGCCCTTTTTATATATTTTGATTCTGCATCAAAAGCTGAAAATATGTAGTCTCGAAGTCATTTCGAGAAATTGACGTTTTAAGTATCTGTTTCCAAATTCAAACGGATGTATCTTCGCCAATAATTGTCAGAAGTTAGAATTTCTTTCAACATTATGAAGCCCTTTTTATATATTTTGACTGTGCATCAAAAGCTGAAAATATGTAGTCTCGAAGTCATTTCGAGAAATCGACGTTTTAAGTTTCTGTTTCCAAATTCAAACGGATGTATCTTCGCCAATAATTGTCAGAAGTTAGAATTTCTTTCAACATTATGAAGCCCTTTTTATATATTTTGATTCTGCATCAAAAGCTGAAAATATGTAGTCTCGAAGTCATTTCGAGAAATTGACGTTTTAAGTTTCTGTTTCCAAATTCAAACGGATGTATCTTCAATAATTGTCAGAAGTTAGAATTTCTTTCAACATTATGAAGCCCTTTTTATATATTTTGACTCTGCTTCAAAAGCTGAAAATATGTAGTCTCGAAGTCATTTCGAGAAATTGACGTTTTAAGTTTCTGTTTCCAAATTCAAACGGATGTATCTTCGCCAATAATTGTCAGAAGTTAGAATTTCTTTCAACATTATGAACCCCTTTTTATATATTTTGATTCAGCATCAAAAGCTGAAAATACGTAGTCTCGAAGTCATTTCGAGATATTGACGTTTTAAGTTTATTTTCCCAAATTCAAACGGATGTATCTTCGCCAATAATTGTCAGAAGTCAGAATTTCTTTCAACATTATGAAGCCCTTTTTATATATTTTGAATCTGCATCAAAAGCTGAAAGTATGTAGTCGCGAAGTCATTTCGAGAAATTGACGTTTTAAGTTTCTGTTTCCAAATTCAAACGGATGTATCTTCGCCAATAATTGTCAGAAGTTAGAATTTCTTTCAACATTATGCAGCCATTTTTATATATTTTGACTCTGCATCAAAAGCTGAAAATATGTAGTCGCGAAGTCATTTCGAGAAATTGACGTTTTAAGTATCGGTTTCCAAATTCAAACGGATGTATCTTCGCCAATAATTGTCAGCAGTTAGAATTTCTTTCAACATTATGAAGCCCTTTTTATATATTTTGATTCTGCATCAAAAGCTGAAAATATGTAGTCTCGAAGTCATTTCGAGAAATTGACGTTTTAAGTTTCTGTTTCCAAATTCAAACGGATGTATCTTCGCCAATAATTGTCAGAAGTTAGAATTTCTTTCAACATTATGAAGCTCTTTTTATATATTTTGATTCTGCATCAAAAGCTGAAAATATGTAGTCTCGAAGTCATTTCGAGAAATTGACGTTTTAAGTTTCTGTTTCCAAATTCAAACGGATGTATCTTCGCCAATAATTGTCAGAAGTTAGAATTTCTTTCAACATTATGAAGCCCTTTTTATATATTTTGACTCTGCATCAAAAGCTGAAAATATGTAGTCTCGAAGTCATTTCGAGAAATCGACGTTTTAAGTTTCTGTTTCCAAATTCAAACGGATGTATCTTCGCCAATAATTGTCAGAAGTTAGAATTTCTTTCAACATTATGAAGCCCTTTTTATATATTTTGACTCTGCATCAAAAGCTGAAAATATGTAGTCTCGAAGTCATTTCGAGAAATTGACGTTTTAAGTTTCTGTTTCCAAATTCAAACGGATGTATCTTCGCCAATAATTGGCAGAAGTCAGAATTTCTTTCAACATTATGAAGCCCTTTTTATATATTTTGACTCTGCATCAAAAGCTGAAAATATGTAGTCTTGAAGTCATTTCGAGAAATTGACGTTTTAAGTTTCGGTTTCCAAATTCAAACGGATGTATCTTCGCCAATAATTGCCAGCAGTTAGAATTTCTTTCAACATTATGAAGCCCTTTTTATATATTTTGATTCTGCATCAAAAGCTGAAAATATGTAGTCTCGAAGTCATTTCGAGAAATTGACGTTTTAAGTTTCTGTTTCCAAATTCAAACGGATGTATCTTCGTCAATAATTGTCAGAAGTTAGAATTTCTTTCAACATTATGCAGCCATTTTTATATATTTTGACTCTGCATCAAAAGCTGAAAATATGTAGTCTTGAAGTCATTTCGAGAAATTGACGTTTTAAGTTTCTGTTTCCAAATTCAAACGGATGTATCTTCGCCAATAATTGTCAGAAGTTAGAATTTCTTTCAACATTATGAAGCCCTTTTTATATATTTTGATTCTGCATCAAAAGCTGAAAATATGTAGTCTCGAAGTCATTTCGAGAAATTGACGTTTTAAGTTTCTGTTTCCAAATTCAAACGGATGTATCTTCGCCAATAATTGTCAGAAGTCAGAATTTCTTTCAACATTATGAAGCCCTTTTTATATATTTTGATTCTGCATCAAAAGCTGAAAATATGTAGTCTCGAAGTCATTTCGAGAAATTGACGTTTTAAGTTTCTGTTTCCAAATTCAAACGGATGTATCTTCGCCAATAATTGTCAGAAGTTAGAATTTCTTTCAACATTATGAAGCCCTTTTTATATATTTTGATTCTGCATCAAAAGCTGAAAATATGTAGTCTCGAAGTCATTTCGAGAAATTGACGTTTTAAGTTTCGGTTTCCAAATTCAAACGGATGTATCTTCGCCAATAATTGTCAGAAGTTAGAATTTCTTTCAACATTATGAAGCCCTTTTTATATATTTTGACTATGCATCAAAAGCTGAAAATATGTAGTCTCGAAGTCATTTCGAGAAATTGACGTTTTAAGTTTCGGTTTCCAAATTCAAACGGATGTATCTTCGCCAATAATTGTCAGAAGTTAGAATTTCTTTCAACATTATGAAGCCGTTTTTATATATTTTGACTCTGCATCAAAAGCTGAAAATATGTAGTCTCGAAGTCATTTCGAGAAATTGACGTCTTAAGTTTCTGTTTCCAAATTCAAACGGATGTATCTTCGCCAATAATTGTCAGAAGTTAGAATTTCTTTCAACATTATGAAGCCCTTTTTATATATTTTGATTCTGCATCAAAAGCTGAAAATATGTAGTCTCGAAGTCATTTCGCGAAATTGACGTTTTAAGTTTCTGTTTCCAAATTCAAACGGATGTATCTTCGCCAATAATTGTCAGAAGTTAGAATTTCTTTCAACATTATGAAGCCCTTTTTATATATTTTGACTGTGCATCAAAAGCTGAAAATATGTAGTCTCGAAGTCATTTCGAGAAATCGACGTTTTAAGTTTCTGTTTCCAAATTCAAACGGATGTATCTTCGCCAATAATTGTCAGAAGTTAGAATTTCTTTCAACATTATGAAGCCCTTTTTATATATTTTGATTCTGCATCAAAAGCTGAAAATATGTAGTCTCGAAGTCATTTCGAGAAATTGACGTTTTAAGTTTCTGTTTCCAAATTCAAACGGATGTATCTTCGCCAATAATTGTCAGAAGTTAGAATTTCTTTCAACATTATGAAGCCCTTTTTATATATTTTGATTCTGCATCAAAAGCTGAAAATATGTAGTCTCGAAGTCATTTCGAGAAATTGACGTTTTAAGTTTCTGTTTCCAAATTCAAACGGATGTATCTTCGCCAATAATTGTCAGAAGTTAGAATTTCTTTCAACATTATGAACCCCTTTTTATATATTTTGATTCAGCATCAAAAGCTGAAAATATGTAGTCTCGAAGTCATTTCAAGATATTGACGTTTTAAGTTTATTTTCCCAAATTCAAACGGATGTATCTTCGCTAATAATTGTCAGAAGTCAGAATTTCTTTCAACATTATGAAGCCCTTTTATATATTTTGACTCTGCATCAAAGCTGAAAATATGTAGTCGCGAAGTCATTTCGAGAAATTGACGTTTTAAGTTTCTGTTTCCAAATTCAAACGGATGTATCTTCGCCAATAATTGTCAGAAGTTAGAATTTCTTTCAACATTATGAAGCCCTTTTTATATATTTTGATTCTGCATCAAAAGCTGAAAATATGTAGTCTCGAAGTCATTTCGAGAAATTGACGTTTTAAGTTTCTGTTTCCAAATTCAAACGGATGTATCTTCGCCAATAATTGTCAGAAGTTAGAATTTCTTTCAATATTATGAAGCCCTTTTTATATATTTTGACTCTGCTTCAAAAGCTGAAAATATGTAGTCGCGAAGTCATTTCGAGAAATTGACGTTTTAAGTTTCTGTTTCCAAATTCAAACGGATGTATCTTCGCCAATAATTGTCAGAAGTTAGAATTTCTTTCAACATTATGAAGCCCTTTTTATATATTTTGGTTCTGCATCAAAAGCTGAAAATATGTAGTCGCGAAGTCATTTCGAGAAATTGACGTTTTAAGTTTCGGTTTCCAAATTCAAACGGATGTATCTTCGCCAATAATTGTCAGCAGTTAGAATTTCTTTCAACATTATGAAGCCCTTTTTATATATTTTGACTGTGCATCAAAAGCTGAAAATATGTAGTCTCGAAGTCATTTCGAGAAATCGACGATTTAAGTTTCTGTTTCCAAATTCAAACGGATGTATCTTCGCCAATAATTGTCAGAAGTTAGAATTTCTTTCAACATTATGAAGCCCTTTTTATATATTTTGATTCTGCATCAAAAGCTGAAAATATGTAGTCTCGAAGTCATTTCGAGATATTGGCGGCTTAAGTTTGTTTTCCCAAATTCAAACGGATGTATCTTCGCCAATAATTGTCAGAAGTCAGAATTTCTTTCAACATTATGAAGCCCTTTTTATATATTTTGACTCTGCATCAAATCTGAAAATATGTAGTCTCGAAGTCATTTCGAGAAATTGACGTTTTAAGTTTCTGTTTCCAAATTCAAACGGATGTATCTTCGCCAATAATTGTCAGAAGTTAGAATTTCTTTCAACATTATGAAGCCCTTTTTATATATTTTGATTCTGCATCAAAAGCTGAAAATATGTAGTCTCGAAGTCATTTCGAGAAATCGACGATTTAAGTTTCTGTTTCCAAATTCAAACGGATGTATCTTCGCCAATAATTGTCAGAAGTTAGAATTTCTTTCAACATTATGAAGCCCTTTTTATATATTTTGATTCTGCATCAAAAGCTGAAAATATGTAGTCGCGAAGTCATTTCGAGATATTGGCCTTTTAAGTTTATTTTCCCAAATTCAAACGGATGTATCTTCGCCAATAATTGTCAGAAGTTAGAATTTCTTTCAACATTATGAAGCCCTTTTTATATATTTTGATTCTGCATCAAAAGCTGAAAATATGTAGTCTCGAAGTCATTTCGAGAAATTGACGTTTTAAGTTTCTGTTTCCAAATTCAAACGGATGTATCTTCGCCAATAATTGTCAGAAGTTAGAATTTCTTCCAACATTATGAAGTCCTTTTTACATATTTTGATTCTGCATCAAAAGCTGAACATATGTAGTCTCGAAGTCATTTCGAGAAATTGACGTTTTAAGTTTCTGTTTCCAAATTCAAACGGATGTATCTTCGCCAATAATTGTCAGAAGTTAGAATTTCTTTCAACATTATGAAACCCTTTTTATATATTTTGATTCTGCATCAAAAGCTGAAAATATGTAGTCTCGAAGTCATTTCAAGAAATTGACGTTTTAAGTTTCTGTTTCCAAATTCAAACGGATGTATCTTCGCCAATAATTGTCAGAAGTTAGAATTTCTTTCAACATTATGAAGCCCTTTTTATATATTTTGATTCTGCATCAAAAGCTGAAAATATGTAGTCTCGAAGTAATTTCGAGAAATCGACGTTTTAAGTCTCTGTTTCCAAATTCAAACGGATGTATCTTCGCCAATAATTGTCAGAAGTTAGAATTTCTTTCAACATTATGAACCCCTTTTTATATATTTTGATTCTGCATCAAAAGCTGAAAATATGTAGTCTCGAAGTCATTTCGAGATATTGGCGGTTTAAGTTTCTGTTTCCAAATTCAAACGGATGTATCTTCGCCAATAATTATCAGAAGTTAGAATTTCTTGCAACATTATGAACCCCTTTTTATATATTTTGATTCTGCATCAAAAGCTGAAAATATGTAGTCTCGAAGTCATTTCGAGATATTGGTATTTTAAGTTTCGGTTTCCAAATTCACCCGGATGTATCTTCGCCAATAATTGTCAGAAGTTAGAATTTCTTTAAACATTATGAAGCCCTTTTTATATATTTTGATTCTGCATCAAAAGCTGAAAATATGTAGTCTTGAAGTCATTTCGAGAAATTGACGTTTTAAGATTCTGTTTCCAAATTCAAACGGATGTATCTTCGCCAATAATTGTCAGCAGTTAGAATTTCTTTCAACATTATGAAGCCCTTCTTATATATTTTGATTCTGCATCAAAAGCTTAAAATATGTAGTCTCGAAGTCATTTCGAGAAATTGACGTTTTAAGTTTCTGTTTCCAAATTCAAACGGATGTATCTTCGCCAATAATTGTCAGAAGTTAGAATTTCTTTCAACATTATGAAGTCCTTTTTATATATTTTGACCCTGCATCAAATGCTGAAAATATGTAGTCTCGAAGTCATTTCGAGAAATTGACGTTTTAAGTTTCTGTTTCCAAATTCAAACGGATATATCTTCGCCAATAATTGTCAGAAGTTAGAATTTCTTTCAACATTATGAAGCCCTTTTTATATATTTTGATTCTGCATCAAAAGCTGAAAATATGTAGTCTGGAAGTCATTTCGAGAAATTGACGTTTTAAGATTCTGTTTCCAAATTCAAACGGATGTATCTTCGCCAATAATGTCAGTAGTTAGAATTTCTTTCAACATTATGAAGTCCTTTTTATATATTTTGACCCTGCATCAAATGCTGAAAATATGTAGTCTCGAAGTCATTTCGAGAAATTGACGTTTTAAGTTTCTGTTTCCAAATTCAAACGGATGTATCTTCGCCAATAATTGTCAGAAGTTAGAATTTCTTTCAACATTATGACGCCCTTTTTATATATTTTGACTCTGCATCAAAAGCTGAAAATATGTAGTCTCGAAGTCATTTCGAGAAATTGACGTTTTAAGTTTCGGTTTCCAAATTCAAACGGATGTATCTTCGCCAATAATTGGCAGAAGTCAGAATTTCTTTCAACATTATGAAGCCCTTTTTATATATTTTGACTCTGTATCAAAAGCTGAAAATATATAGTCGCGAAGTCATTTCGAGAAATTGACGTTTTAAGTTTCTTTTCCCAAATTCAAACGGATGTATCTTCGCCAATAATTGTCAGAAGTTAGAATTTCTTTCAACATTATGAAGCCCTTTTTATATATTTTGATTCTGCATCAAAAGCGGAAAATATGTAGTCGCGAAGTCATTTCGAGAAATTGACGTTTTAAGTTTCTGTTTCCAAATTCAAACGGATGTATCTTCGCCAATAATTGTCAGAAGTTAGAATTTCTTTCAACATTATGAAGTCCTTTTTATATATTTTGACCCTGCATCAAATGCTGAAAATATGTAGTCTCGAAGTCATTTCGAGAAATTGACGTTTTAAGTTTCTGTTTCCAAATTCAAACGGATATATCTTCGCCAATAATTGTCAGAAGTTAGAATTTTTTTCAACATTATGAAACCCTTTTTATATATTTTGATTCTGCATCAAAAGCTGAAAATATGTAGCCTTGAAGTCATTTCGAGAAATCGACGATTTAAGTTTCTGTTTTCAAATTCAAACGGATGTATCTTCGCCAATAATTGTCAGAAGTTAGAATTTCTTTCAACATTATGAAGCCCTTTTTATATATTTTGATTCTGCATCAAAAGCGGAAAATATGTAGTCGCGAAGTCATTTCGAGAAATTGACGTTTTAAGTTTCTGTTTCCAAATTCAAACGGATGTATCTTCGCCAATAATTGTCAGAAGTTAGAATTTCTTTCAACATTATGAAGCCCTTTTTATATATTTTGACTCTGCATCAAAAGCTGAAAATATGTAGACTCGAAGTCATTTCGAGAAATTGACGTTTTAAGTTTCTGTTTCCAAATTCAAACGGATGTATCTTCGCCAATAATTGTCAGAAGTTAGAATTTCTTTCAACATTATGAACCCCTTTTTATATATTTTGATTCTGCATCAAAAGCTGAAAATATGTAGTCTCGAAGTCATTTCGAGATATTGGCGGTTTAAGTTTCTTTTCCCAAATTCAAACGGATGTATCTTCGCCAATAATTGTCAGAAGTCAGAATTTCTTTCATCATTATGAAACCCTTTTTATATATTTTGACTCTGCATCAAAAGCTGAAAATATGTAGTCGCGAAGTCATTTCGAGAAATTGACGTTTTAAGTTTCGGTTTCCAAATTCAACCGGATGTATCTTCGCCAATAATTGTCAGAAGTTAGAATTTCTTTCAACATTATGAAGCCCTTTTTATATATTTTGATTCTGCATCAAAAGCTGAAAATATGTAGTCTCGAAGTCATTTCGAGAAATTGACGTTTTAAGATTCTGTTTCCAAATTCAAACGGATGTATCTTCGCCAATAATTGTCAGAAGTTAGAATTTCTTTCAACATTATGAAGCCCTTCTTATATATTTTGATTCTGCATCAAAAGCTGAAAATATGTAGTCTCGAAGTCATTTCGAGAAATTGACGTTTTAAGTTTCTGTTTCCAAATTCAAACGGATGTATCTTCGCCAATAATTGTTAGAAGTTAGAATTTCTTTCAACATTATGAAGCCCTTTTTATATATTTTGACTCTGCATCAAAAGCTGAAAATATGTAGTCTGGAAGTCATTTTGAGAAATTGACGTTTTAAGTTTCTGTTTCCAAATTCAAACGGATGTATCTTCGCCAATAATTGTCAGAAGTTAGAATTTCTTTCAACATTATGAAGCCCTTTTTATATATTTTGATTCTGCATCAAAAGCGGAAAATATGTAGTCGCGAAGTCATTTCGAGAAATTGACGTTTTAAGTTTCTGTTTCCAAATTCAAACGGATGTATCTTCGCCAATAATTGTCAGAAGTTAGAATTTCTTTCAACATTATGAAGCCCTTTTTATATATTTTGAGTCTGCTTCAAAAGCTGAAAATATGTAGTCTCGAAGTCATTTCGAGAATTGACGTTTTAAGTTTCTGTTTCCAAATTCAAACGGATGTATCTTCGCCAATAATTGTCAGAAGTTAGAATTTCTTTCAACATTATGAACCCCTTTTTATATATTTTGATTCTGCATCAAAAGCTGAAAATATGTAGTCTCGAAGTCATTTCGAGATATTGGCGGTTTAAGTTTCTTTTTCCAAATTCAAACGGATGTATCTTCGCCAATAATTGTCAGAAGTCAGAATTTCTTTCATCATTATGAAACCCTTTTTATATATTTTGACTCTGCATCAAAAGCTGAAAATATGTAGTCGCGAAGTCATTTCGAGAAATTGACATTTTAAGTTTCTGTTTCCAACTTCACCCGGATGTATCTTCGCCAATAATTGTCAGAAGTTAGAATTTCTTTCAACATTATGAAGCCCTTTTTATATATTTTGATTCTGCATCAAAAGCTGAAAATATGTAGTCTCGAAGTCATTTCGAGAAATTGACGTTTTAAGATTCTGTTTCCAAATTCAAACGGATGTATCTTCGCCAATAATTGTCAGCAGTTAGAATTTCTTTCAACATTATGAAGCCCTTTTTATATATTTTGATTCTGCATCAAAAGCTGAAAATATGTAGTCTCGAAGTCATTTCGAGAAATTGACGTTTTAAGTTTCTGTTTCCAAATTCAAACGGATATATCTTCGCCAATAATTGTCAGAAGTTAGAATTTCTTTCAACATTATGAAGCCCTTTTTATATATTTTGACTCTGCATCAAAAGCTGAAAATATGTAGTCGCGAAGTCATTTCGAGAAATTGACGTTTTAAGTTTCTGTTTCCAAATTCAAACGGATGTATCTTTGCCAATAATTGTCAGAAGTTAGAATTTCTTTCAACATTATGAAGCCATTTTTATATATTTTGACTCTGCATCAAAAGCTGAAAATATGTAGTCTCGAAGTCATTTCGAGAAATTGACGTTTTAAGTTTCTGTTTCCAAATTCAAACGGATGTATCTTCGCCAATAATTGCCAGAAGTTAGAATTTCTTTCAACATTATGAAGCCCTTTTTATATATTTTGACTCTGCATCAAAAGCTGAAAATATGTAGTCTCGAAGTCATTTCGAGAAATTTACGTTTTAAGTTTCTGTTTCCAAATTCAAACGGATGTATCTTCGCCAATAATTGTCAGAAGTTAGAATTTCTTTCAACATTATGAAGCCCTTTTTATATATTTTGACTCTGCATCAAAAGCTGAAAATATGTAGTCTCGAAGTCATTTCGAGAAATTGACGTTTTAAGTTTCTGTTTCTAAATTCAAACGGATGTATCTTCGCCAATAATTGTCAGAAGTTAGAATTTCTTTCAACATTATGAACCCCTTTTTATATATTTTGATTCTGCATCAAAAGCTGAAAATATGTAGTCTCGAAGTCATTTCGAGATATTGGCGTTTTAAGTTTATTTTCCCAAATTCAAACGGATGTATCTTCGCCAATAATTGTCAGAAGTTAGAATTTCTTTCAACATTATGAAGCCCTTTTTATATATTTTGACTCTGCATCAAAAGCTGAAAATATGTAGTCTCAAAGTCATTTCGAGAAATTGACGTTTTAAGTTTCGGTTTCCAAATTCAAACGGATGTATCTTCGCCAATAATTGTCAGAAGTTAGAATTTCTTTCAACATTATGAAGCCCTTTTTATATATTTTGACTTTGCATCAAAAGCTGAAAATATGTAGTCTCGAAGTCATTTCGAGAAATTGACGTTTTAAGTTTCTGTTTCCAAATTCAAACGGATGTATCTTCGCCAATAATTGTCAGAAGTTAGAATTTTTTCAACATTATGAAGCCCTTTTTATATATTTTGATTCTGCATCAAAAGCTGAAAATATGTAGTCTCGAAGTCATTTCGAGATATTGGCGTTTTAAGTTTATTTTCCCAAATTCAAACGGATGTATCTTCGCCAATAATTGTCAGAAGTCAGAATTTCTTTCAACATTATGAAGCCCTTTTTATATATTTTGACTCTGCATCAAAAGCTGAAAATATGTAATCGCGAAGTCATTTCGAGAAATTGACGTTTTAAGTTTCTGTTTCCAAATTCAAACGGATGTATCTTCGCCAATAATTGTCAGAAGTTAGAATTTCTTCCAACATTATGAAGCCCTTTTTATATATTTTGACTCTGCATCAAAAGCTGAAAATATGTAGTCTCGAAGTCATTTCGAGAAATTGACGTTTTAAGTTTCTGTTTCCAAATTCAAACGAATGTATCTTCGCCAATAATTGTCAGAAGTTAGAATTTCTTTCAACATTATGAAGCCCTTTTTATATATTTTGACTCTGCTTCAAAAGCTGAAAATATGTAGTCTCGAAGTCATTTCGAGAAATTGACGTTTTAAGTTTCTGTTTCCAAATTCAAACGGATGTATCTTCGCCAATAATTGTCAGAAGTTAGAATTTCTTTCAACATTATGAAGCCCTTTTTATATATTTTGACTCTGCATCAAAAGCTGAAAATATGTAGTCTCAAAGTCATTTCGAGAAATTGACGTTTTAAGTTTCTGTTTCCAAATTCAAACGGATGTATCTTCGCCAATAATTGTCAGAAGTTAGAATTTCTTTCAACATTATGAAGCCCTCTTTATATATTTTGACTCTGCTTCAAAAGCTGAAAATATGTAGTCTCGAAGTCATTTCGAGAAATTGACGTTTTAAGTTTCTGTTTCTAAATTCAAACGGATGTATCTTCGCCAATAATTGTCAAAAGTTAGAATTTCTTTCAACATTATGAACCCCTTTTTATATATTTTGATTCTGCATCAAAAGCTGAAAATATGTAGTCTCGAAGTCATTTCGAGATATTGGCGTTTTAAGTTTATTTTCCCAAATTAAAACGGATGTATCTTCGCCAATAATTGTCAGAAGTTAGAATTTCTTTCAACATTATGAAGCCCTTTTTATATATTTTGACTCTGCATCAAAAGCTGAAAATATGTAGTCGCGAAGTCATTTCGAGAAATTGACGTTTTAAGTTTCTTTTTCCAAATTCAAACGGATGTATCTTCGCCAATAATTGTCAGAAGTTAGAATTTCTTCCAACATTATGAAGCCCTTTTTATATATTTTGACTCTGCATCAAAAGCTGAAAATATGTAGTCGCGAAGTCATTTCGAGAAATTGACGTTTTAAGTTTCGGTTTCCAAATTCAAACGGATGTATCTTCGCCAATAATTGTCAGAAGTTAGAATTTCTTTCAACATTATGAAGCCCTTTTTATATATTTTGACTGTGCATCAAAAGCTGAAAATATGTAGTCTCGAAGTCATTTCGAGAAATCGACGATTTAAGTTTCTGTTTCCAAATTCAAACGGATGTATCTTCGCCAATAATTGTCAGAAGTTAGAATTTCTTTCAACATTATGAAGCCCTTTTTATATATTTTGATTCTGCATCAAAAGCGGAAAATATGTAGTCGCGAAGTCATTTCGAGAAATTGACGTTTTAAGTTTCTGTTTCCAAATTCAAACGGATGTATCTTCGCCAATAATTGTCAGAAGTTAGAATTTCTTTCAACATTATGAAGCCCTTTTTATATATTTTGACTCTGCTTCAAAAGCTGAAAATATGTAGTCTCGAAGTCATTTCGAGAAATTGACGTTTTAAGTTTCTGTTTCCAAATTCAAACGGATGTATCTTCGCCAATAATTGTGAGAAGTTAGAATTTCTTTCAACATTATGAAGCTCTTTTTATATATTTTGATTCTGCATCAAAAGCTGAAAATATGTAGTCTCGAAGTCATTTCGAGATATTGGCGGTTTAAGTTTCTTTTCCCAAATTCAAACGGATGTATCTTCGCCAATAATTGTCAGAAGTCAGAATTTCTTTCATCATTATGAAACCCTTTTTATATATTTTGATTCTGCATCAAAAGCTGAAAATATGTAGTCGCGAAGTCATTTCGAGAAATGGACGCTTTAAGTTTCTGTTTCCAAATTCACCCGGATGTATCTTCGCCAATAATTGTCAGCAGTTAGAATTTCTTTCAACATTATGAAGCCTTTTTTATATATTTTGATTCTGCATCAAAAGCTGAAAATATGTAGTCTCGAAGTCATTTCGAGAAATTGACGTTTTAAGATTCTGTTTCCAAATTCAAACGGATGTATCTTCGCCAATAATTGTCAGAAGTTAGAATTTCTTTCAACATTATGAAGCCCTTTTTATATATTTTGATTCTGCATCAAAAGCTGAAAATATGTAGTCGCGAAGTCATTTCGAGAAATTGACGTTTTAAGTTTCTGTTTCCAAATTCAAACGGATGTATCTTCGCCAATAATTGTCAGAAGTTAGAATTTCTTTCAACATTATGAAGCCCTTTTTATATATTTTGACTCTGCATCAAAAGCTGAAAATATGTAGTCTCGAAGTCATTTCGAGAAATTGACGTTTTAAGTTTCTGTTTCCAAATTCAAACGGATGTATCTTCGCCAATAATTGCCAGAAGTTAGAATTTCTTTCAACATTATGAAGCCCTTTTTATATATTTTGATTCTGCATCAAAAGCTGAAAATATGTAGTCTCGAAGTCATTTCGAGAAATTGACGTTTTAAGTTTCTGTTTCCAAATTCAAACGGATGTATCTTCGCCAATAATTGTCAGAAGTTAGAATTTCTTTCAACATTATGAAGCCCTTTTTATATATATTGACTCTGCATCAAAAGCTGAAAATATGTAGTCTCGAAGTCATTTCGAGAAATTGACGTTTTAAGTTTCTGTTTCTAAATTCAAACGGATGTATCTTCGCCAATAATTGTCAGAAGTTAGAATTTCTTTCAACATTATGAAGCCATTTTTATATATTTTGATTCTGCATCAAAAGCTGAAAATATGTAGTCTCGAAGTCATTTCGAGATATTGGCGTTTTAAGTTTATTTTCCCAAATTCAAACGGATGTATCTTCGCCAATAATTGTCAGAAGTCAGAATTTCTTTCAACATTATGAAGCCCTTTTTATATATTTTGACTCTGCATCAAAAGCTGAAAATATGTAGTCTCAAAGTCATTTCGAGAAATTGACGTTTTAAGTTTCGGTTTCCAAATTCAAACGGATGTATCTTCGCCAATAATTGGCGGAAGTCAGAATTTCTTTCAACATTATGAAGCCCTTTTTATATATTTTGACTCTGCATCAAAAGCTGAAAATATGTAGTCGCGAAGTCATTTCGAGAAATCGACGATTTAAGTTTCTGTTTCCAAATTCAAACGGATGTATCTTCGCCAATAATTGTCAGAAGTTAGAATATCTTTCAACATTATGAAGCCCTTTTTATATATTTTGACTCTGCATCAAAAGCTGAAAATATGTAGTCTCGAAGTCATTTCGAGAAATTGACGTTTTAAGTTTCGGTTTCCAAATTCAAACGGATGTATCTTCGCCAATAATTGGCGGAAGTCAGAATTTCTTTCAACATTATGAAGCCCTTTTTATATATTTTGACTCTGCATCAAAAGCTGAAAATATGTAGTCGCGAAGTCATTTCGAGAAATCGACGATTTAAGTTTCTGTTTCCAAATTCAAACGGATGTATCTTCGCCAATAATTGTCAGAAGTTAGAATTTCTTCCAACATTATGAAGTCCTTTTTATATATTTTGATTCTGCATCAAAAGCTCAACATATGTAGTCTTGAAGTCATTTCGAGAAATTGACGTTTTAAGTTTCTGTTTCCAAATTCAAACGGATGTATCTTCGCCAATAATTGTCAGAATTTCTTTCAACATTATGAAGCCCTTTTTATATATTTTGACTCTGCATCAAAAGCTGAAAATATGTAGTCTCGAAGTCATTTCGAGAAATTGACGTTTTAAGTTTCTGTTTCCCAATTCAAACGGATGTATCTTCGCCAATAATTGTCAGAAGTTAGAATTTCTTTCAACATTATGAAGCCCTTTTTATATATTTTGATTCTGCATCAAAAGCTGAACATATGTAGTCTCGAAGTCATTTCGAGAAATTGACGTTTTAAGTTTCTGTTTCCAAATTCAAACGGATGTATCTTCGCCAATAATTGTCAGAAGTCAGAATTTCTTTCAACATTATGAAGCCCTTTTTATATATTTTGACTCTGCTTCAAAAGCTGAAAATATGTAGTCTCGAAGTCATTTCGAGAAATTGACGTTTTAAGTTTCTGTTTCTAAATTCAAACGGATGTATCTTCGCCAATAATTGTCAGAAGTAAGAATTTCTTTCAACATTATGAACCCCTTTTTATATATTTTGATTCTGCATCAAAAGCTGAAAATATGTAGTCTCGAAGTCATTTCGAGATATTGGCGTTTTAAGTTTATTTTCCCAAATTCAAACGGATGTATCTTCGCCAATAATTGTCAGAAGTCAGAATTTCTTTCAACATTATGAAGCCCTTTTTATATATTTTGACTCTGCATCAAAAGCTGAAAATATGTAATCGCGAAGTCATTTCGAGAAATTGACGTTTTAAGTTTCTTTTTCCAAATTCAAACGGATGTATCTTCGCCAATAATTGTCAGAAGTTAGAATTTCTTCCAACATTATGAAGCCCTTTTTATATATTTTGACTCTGCATCAAAAGCTAAAAATATGTAGTCGCGAAGTCATTTCGATAAATTGACGTTTTAAGTTTCTGTTTCCAAATTCAAACGAATGTATCTTCGCCAATAATTGTCAGAAGTTGGAATTTCTTTCAACATTATGAAGCCCTTTTTATATATTTTGATTCTGCATCAAAAGCTGAAAATATGTAGTCTCGAAGTCATTTCGAGAAATTGACGTTTTAAGTTTCTGTTTCCAAATTCAAACGGATGTATCTTCGCCAATAATTGTCAGAAGTTAGAATTTCTTTCAACATTATGAAGACCTTTTTATATATTTTGATTCTGCATCAAAAGCTGAAAATATGTAGTCTCAAAGTCATTTCGAGAAATTGACGTTTTAAGTTTCTGTTTCCAAATTCAAACGGATGTATCTTCGCCAATAATTGTCAGAAGTCAGATTTTCTTTCATCATTATGAAACCCTTTTTATATATTTTGACTCTGCATCAAAAGCTGAAAATATATAGTCGCGAAGTCATTTCGAGAAATTGACGCTTTAAGTTTCGGTTTCCAAATTCACCCGGATGTATCTTCGCCAATAATTGTCAACAGTTAGAATTTCTTTCAACATTATGACGCCCTTTTTATATATTTTGATTCTGCATCAAAAGCTGAAAATATATAGTCGCGAAGTCATTTCGAGAAATTGACGTTTTAAGATTCTGTTTCCAAATTCAAACGGATGTATCTTCGCCAATAATTGTCAGCAGTTAGAATTTCTTTCAACATTATGAACCCCTTTTTATATATTTTGATTCTGCATCAAAAGCTGAAAATATGTAGTCTCGAAGTCATTTCGAGATATTGGCGTTTTAAGTTTATTTTCCCAAATTCAAACGGATGTATCTTCGCCAATAATTGTCAGAAGTCAGAATTTCTTTCAACATTATGAAGCCCTTTTTATATATTTTGACTCTGCATCAAAAGCTGAAAATATGTAATCGCGAAGTCATTTCGAGAAATTGACGTTTTAAGTTTCTTTTTCCAAACTCAAACGGATGTATCTTCGCCAATAATTGTCAGAAGTTAGAATTTCTTCCAACATTATGAAGCCCTTTTTATATATTTTGACTCTGCATCAAAAGCTGAAAATATGTAGTCGCGAAGTCATTTCGAGAAATTGACGTTTTAAGTTTCTGTTTCCAAATTCAAACGGATGTATCTTCGCCAATAATTGGCAGAAGTTAGAATTTCTTTCAACATTATGAAGCCCTTTTTATATATTTTGACCCTGCATCAAAAGCTGAAAATATGTAGTCTCGAAGTCATTTCGAGAAATTGACGTTTTAAGTTTCTGTTTCCAAATTCAAACGGATGTATCTTCGCCAATAATTGTCAGAAGTTAGAATTTCTTTCAACATTATGAAGCCCTTTTTATATATTTTGATTCTGCATCAAAAGCTGAAAATATGTAGTCTCGAAGTCATTTCGAGAAATTGACGTTTTAAGTTTCTGTTTCCAAATTCAAATGGATGTATCTTCGCCAATAATTGTCAGAAGTTAGAATTTCTTTCAACATTATGAAGCCCTTTTTATATATTTTGACTCTGCATCAAAAGCTGAAAATATGTAGTCGCGAAGTCATTTCGAGAAATTGACGTTTTAAGTTTCGGTTTCTAAATTCAAACGGATGTATCTTCGCCAATAATTGTCAGAAGTTAGAATTTCTTTCAACATTATGAAGCCCTTTTTATATATTTTGACTCTGCATCAAAAGCTGAAAATATGTAGTCTCAAAGTCATTTCGAGAAATTGACGTTTTAAGTTTCTGTTTCCAAATTCAAACGGATGTATCTTCGCCAATAATTGTCAGAAGTTAGAATTTCTTTCAACATTATGAAGCCCTTTTTATATATTTTGACTCTGCATCAAAAGCTGAAAATATGTAGTCTCGAAGTCATTTCGAGAAATTGACGTTTTAAGTTTCTGTTTCCAAATTCAAACGGATGTATCTTCGCCAATAATTGGCAGAAGTCAGAATTTCTTTCAACATTATGAAGCCCTTTTTAGATATTTTGACCCTGCATCAAAAGCTGAAAATATGTAGTCTCGAAGTCATTTCGAGAAATTGACGTTTTAAGTTTCTGTTTCCAAATTCAAACGGATGTATCTTCGCCAATAATTGTCAGAAGTTAGAATTTCTTTCAACATTATGAAGCCTTTTTTATATATTTTGATTCTGCATCAAAAGCTGAAAATATGTAGTCTCGAAGTCATTTCGAGAAATTGACGTTTTAAGTTTCTGTTTCCAAATTCAAACGGATGTATCTTCGCCAATAATTGTCAGAAGTTAGAATTTCTTTCAACATTATGAAGCCCTTTTTATATACTTTGATTCTGCATCAAAAGCTGAAAATATGTAGTCTCGAAGTAATTTCGAGAAATCGACGTTTTAAGTCTCTGTTTCCAAATTCTAACGGATGTATCTTCGCCAATAATTGTCAGAAGTTAGAATTTCTTTCAACATTATGAAGCCATTTTTATATATTTTGATTCTGCATCAAAAGTGTGAAAAAATGTAGTCTCGAAGTCATTTCGAGAAATTGACGTTTTAAGTTTCTGTTTCCAAATTCAAACGGATGTATCTTCGCCAATAATTGTTAGAAGTTAGAACTTCTTTCAACATTATGAAGCCCTTTTTATATATTTTGATTCTGCATCAAAAGCTGAAAATATGTAGTCTCGAAGTCATTTCGAGAAATTGACGTTTTAAGTTTCTGTTTCCAAATTCAAACGGATGTATCTTCGCCAGTAATTGTCAGAAGTTAGAATTTCTTTCAACATGATGAACCCATTTTTATATATTTTGATTCTGCATCAAAAGCTGAAAATATGTAGTCTCGAAGTCATTTCGAGATATTGGCGGTTTAAGTTTCTTATCCCAAATTCAAACGGATGTATCTTCGCCAATAATTGTCAGAAGTCAGAATTTCTTTCAACATTATGAAGCCCTTTTTATATATTTTGACTCTGCATCAAAAGCTGAAAATATGTAGTCTCGAAGTCATTTCGAGAAATTGACGTTTTAAGTTTCTGTTTCCAAATTCAACCGGATGTATCTTCGCCAATAATTGTCAGCAGTTAGAATTTCTTTCAACATTATGAAGCCCTTTTTATATATTTTGATTCTGCATCAAAAGCTGAAAATATGTAGTCTCGAAGTCATTTCGAGAAATTGACGTTTTAAGATTCTGTTTCCAAATTCAAACGGATGTATCTTCGCCAATAATTGTCAGAAGTTAGAATTTCTTTCAACATTATGAAGCCCTTTTTATATATTTTGATTCTGCATCAAAAGCTGAAAATATGTAGTCTCGAAGTCATTTCGAGAAATTGACGTTTTAAGTTTCTGTTTCCAAATTCAAACGGATGTATCTTCGCCAATAATTGTCAGAAGTTAGAATTTCTTTCAACATTATGAAGCCCTTTTTATATATTTTGATTCTGCATCAAAAGCTGAAAATATGTAGTCTCGAAGTCATTTCGAGAAATGACGTTTTAAGTTTCTGTTTCCAAATTCAAACGGATGTATCTTCGCCAATAATTGTCAGAAGTTAGAATTTCTTTCAACATTATGAAGCCCTTTTTATATATTTTGATTCTGCATCAAAAGCTGAAAATATGTAGTCTCGAAGTCATTTCGAGAAATTGACGTTTTAAGTTTCTGTTTCCAAATTCAAACGGATGTATCTTCGCCAATAATTGTCAGAAGTTAGAATTTCTTTCAACATTATGAAGCCCGTTTTATATATTTTGACTCTGCATCAAAAGCTGAAAATATGTAGTCTCGAAGTCATTTCGCGAAATTGACGTTTTAAGTTTCGGTTTCTAAATTCAAACGGATGTATCTTCGCCAATAATTGTCAGAAGTTAGAATTTCTTTCAACATTATGAAGCCCTTTTTATATATTTTGACTCTGCATCAAAAGCTGAAAATATGTAGTCTCAAAGTCATTTCGAGAAATTGACGTTTTAAGTTTCGGTTTCCAAATTCAAACGGATGTATCTTCGCCAATAATTGTCAGAAGTTAGAATTTCTTTCAACATTATGAAGCCTTTTATATATTTTGACTCTGCATCAAAAGCTGAAAATATGTACTCTCGAAGTCATTTCGAAAAATTGACGTTTTAAGTTTCTGTTTCCAAATTCAAACGGATGTATCTTCGCCAATAATTGTTAGAAGTTAGAATTTCTTTCAACATTATGAAGCCCGTTTTATATATTTTGACTCTGCTTCAAAAGCTGAAAATATGTAGTCTCGAAGTCATTTCGAGAAATTGACGTTTTAAGTTTCTGTTTCCAAATTCAAACGGATGTATCTTCGCCAATAATTGTCAGAAGTTAGAATTTCTTTCAACATTATGAACCCATTTTTATATATTTTGATTCTGCATCAAAAGCTGAAAATATGTAGTCTCGAAGTCATTTCGAGATATTGGCGGTTTAAGTTTCTTTTCCCAAATTCAAACGGATGTATCTTCGCCATAATTGTCAGAAGTTAGAATTTCTTTCATCATTATGAAGCCCTTTTTATATATTTTGATTCTGCATCAAAAGCTGAAAATATGTAGTCGCGAAGTCATTTCGAGAAATTGACGTTTTAAGTTTCTGTTTCCAAATTCACCCGGATGTATCTTCGCCAATAATTGTCAGCAGTTAGAATTTCTTTCAACATTATGAAGCCCTTTTTATATATTTTGATTCTGCATCAAAAGCTGAAAATATGTAGTCTTGAAGTCATTTCGAGAAATTGACGTTTTAAGATTCTGTTTCCAAATTCAAACGGATGTATCTTCGCCAATAATTGTCAGCAGTTAGAATTTCTTTCAACATTATGAAGCCCTTTTTATATATTTTGATTCTGCATCAAAAGCTGAAAATATGTAGTCTCGAAGTCATTTCGAGAAATTGACGTTTTAAGTTTCTGTTTCCAAATTCAAACGGATGTATCTTCGCCAATAATTGTCAGAAGTTAGAATTTCTTTCAACATTATGAAGCCCTTTTTATATATTTTGATTCTGCATCAAAAGCTGAAAATATGTAGTCTCGAAGTCATTTCGAGAAATGACGTTTTAAGTTTCTGTTTCCAAATTCAAACGGATGTATCTTCGCCAATAATTGTCAGAAGTTAAAAATTCTTTCAACATTATGAAGCCCTTTTTATATATTTTGATTCTGCATCAAAAGCTGAAAATATGTAGTCTCGAAGTCATTTCGCGAAATTGACGTTTTAAGTTTCTGTTTCCAAATTCAAACGGATGTATCTTCGCCAATAATTGTCAGAAGTTAGAATTTCTTTCAACATTATGAAGCCCGTTTTATATATTTTGACTCTGCATCAAAAGCTGAAAATATGTAGTCTCGAAGTCATTTCGCGAAATTGACGTTTTAAGTTTCGGTTTCTAAATTCAAACGGATGTATCTTCGCCAATAATTGTCAGAAGTTAGAATTTCTTTCAACATTATGAAGCCCTTTTTATATATTTTGACTCTGCATCAAAAGCTGAAAATATGTAGTCGCGAAGTCATTTCGAGAAATTGACGTTTTAAGTTTCGGTTTCCAAATTCAAACGGATGTATCTTCGCCAATAATTGTCAGAAGTTAGAATTTCTTTCAACATTATGAAGCCCTTTTTATATATTTTGACTCTGCATCAAAAGCTGAAAATATGTAGTCTCGAAGTCATTTCGAAAAATTGACGTTTTAAGTTTCTGTTTCCAAATTCAAACGGATGTATCTTCGCCAATAATTGTTAGAAGTTAGAATTTCTTTCAACATTATGAAGCCCGTTTTATATATTTTGACTCTGCTTCAAAAGCTGAAAATATGTAGTCTCGAAGTCATTTCGAGAAATTGACGTTTTAAGTTTCTGTTTCCAAATTCAAACGGATGTATCTTCGCCAATAATTGTCAGAAGTTAGAATTTCTTTCAACATTATGAACCCCTTTTTATATATTTTGATTCTGCATCAAAAGCTGAAAATATGTAGTCTCGAAGTCATTTCGAGATATTGGCGGTTTAAGTTTCTTTTCCCAAATTCAAACGGATGTATCTTCGCCAATAATTGTCAGAAGTTAGAATTTCTTTCAACATTATGAAGCCCTTTTTATATATTTTGATTCTGCATCAAAAGCTGAAAATATGTAGTTTTGAAGTCATTTCGAGAAATTGACGTTTTAAGTTTCTGTTTCCAAATTCAAACGGTTGTGTCTTCGCCCATAATTGTCAGAAGTCAGAATTTCTTTCAACATTATGAAGCCCTTTTTATATATTTTGACTCTGCATCAAAAGCTGAAAATATGTAGTCTCGAAGTCATTTCGAGAAATTGACGTTTTAAGTTTCTGTTTCCAAATTCAAACGGATGTATCTTCGCCAATAATTGTCAGAAGTTAGAATTTCTTTCAACATTATGAACCCCTTTTTATATATTTTGATTCTGCATCAAAAGCTGAAAATATGTAGTCTCGAAGTCATTTCGAGATATTGGCGTTTTAAGTTTATTTTCCCAAATTCAAATTGATGAATCTTCGCCAATAATTGTCAGAAGTCAGAATTTCTTTCAACATCATGAAGCCCTTTTTATATATTTTGACTCTGCATCAAAAGCTGAAAATATGTAGTTGCGAAGTCATTTCGAGAAATTGACGTTTTAAGTTTCTGTTTCCAAATTCAAACGGATGTATCTTCGCCAATAATTGTCAGAAGTTAGAATTTCTTTCAACATTATGAAGCCCTTTTTATATATTTTGACTCTGCATCAAAAGCTGAAAATATGTAGTCGCGAAGTCATTTCGAGAAATTGACGTTTTAAGTTTCTGTTTCCAAATTCAAACGGATGTATCTTCGCCAATAATTGTCAGAAGTTAGAATTTCGTTCAACATTATGAAGCCCTTTTTATATATTTTGACTCTGCATCAAAAGCTGAAAATATGTAGTCTCGAAGTCATTTCGAGAAATTGACGTTTTAAGTTTCTGTTTCCAAATTCAAACGGATGTATCTTCGCCAATAATTGTCAGAAGTTAGAATTTCTTTCAACATTATGAAGCCCTTTTTATATATTTTGATTCTGCATCAAAAGCTGAAAATATGTAGTCTCGAAGTCATTTCGAGAAATCGACGTTTTAAGTCTCTGTTTCCAAATTCAAACGGATGTATCTTCGCCAATAATTGTCAGAAGTTAGAATTTCTTTCAACATTATGAAGCCCTTTTTATATATTTTGACTCTGCTTCAAAAGCTGAAAATATGTAGTCTCGAAGTCATTTCGAGAAATTGACGTTTTAAGTTTCTGTTTCCAAATTCAAACGGATGTATCTTCGCCAATAATTGTCAGAAGTTAGAATTTCTTTCAACATTATGAAACCCTTTTTATATATTTTGACTCTGCTCCAAAAGCTGAAAATATGTAGTCTCGGAGTCATTTCGAGATATTGGCGGCTTAAGTTTCTTTTTCCAAATTCAAACGGATGTATCTTCGCCAATAATTGTCAGAAGTCAGAATTTCTTTCAACATTATGAAGCCCTTTTTATATATTTTGACTCTGCATCAAAAGCTGAATATATGTAGTCGCGAAGTCATTTCGAGAAATTGACGTTTTAAGTTTCGGTTTCCAAATTCAACCGGATGTATCTTCGCCGATAATTGTCAGCAGTTAGAATTTCTTTCAACATTATGAAGCCCTTTTTAGATATTTTGACCCTGCATCAAAAGCTGAAAATATGTAGTCTCGAAGTCATTTCGAGAAATTGACGTTTTAAGTTTCTGTTTCCAAATTCAAACGGATGTTTCTTCGCCAATAATTGTCAGAAGTCAGAATTTCTTTCAACATTATGACGCCCTTTTTATATATTTTGATTCTGCATCAAAAGCTGAAAATATGTAGTCTTGAAGTCATTTCGAGAAATTGACGTTTTAAGATTCTGTTTCCAAATTCAAACGGATGTATCTTCGCCAATAATTGTCAGCAGTTAGAATTTCTTTCAACATTATGAAGCCCTTTTTATATATTTTGATTCTGCATCAAAAGCTGAAAATATGTAGTCTCGAAATCATTTCGAGAAATTGACGTTTTAAGTTTCTGTTTCCAAATTCAAACGGATGTATCTTCGCCAATAATTGTTAGAAGTCAGAATTTCTTTCAACATTATGAAGCCCTTTTTATATATTTTGACTATGCATCAAAAGCTGAAAATATGTAGTCTCGAAGTCATTTCGAGATATTGGCGTTTTAAGTTTCTGTTTCCAAATTCAAACGGTTGTATATTTCGCCAATAATTGTCAGAAGTTAGAATTTCTTTCAACATTATGAAGCCCTTTCTATATATTTTGACTCTGCATCAAATAGCTGAAAATATGTAGTTTCGAAGTCATTTCGAGAAATTGACGTTTTTAAGTTTCTGTTTCCAAATTCACCCGGATGTATCTTCGCCATTAATTGTCAGCAGTTAGAATCTCTTTCAAACATTATGAAGCCCTTTTTATATATTTTGACTCTGCTTCAAAAGCTGAAAATATGTAGTCTCGAAGTCATTTCGAGAAATTGACGTTTTAAGTTTCTGTTTCCAAATTCAAACGGATGTATCTTCGCCAATAATTGTCAGAAGTTAGAATTTCTTTCAACATTATGAACCCATTTTTATATATTTTGATTCTGCATCAAAAGCTGAAAATATGTAGTCTCGAAGTCATTTCGAGATATTGGCGGTTTAAGTTTCTTTTCCCAAATTCAAACGGATGTATCTTCGCCAATAATTGTCAGCAGTTAGAATTTCTTTCAACATTATGACGCCCTTTTTATATATTTTGATTCTGCATCAAAAGCTGAAAATATGTAGTTTTGAAGTCATTTCGAGAAATTGACGTTTTAAGTTTCTGTTTCCAAATTCAAACGGTTGTGTCTTCGCCCATAATTGTCAGAAGTCAGAATTTCTTTCAACATTATGAAGCCCTTTTTATATATTTTGACTCTGCATCAAAAGCTGAAAATATGTAGTCTCGAAGTCATTTCGAGAAATTGACGTTTTAAGTTTCTGTTTCCAAATTCAAACGGATGTATCTTCGCCAATAATTGTCAGAAGTTAGAATTTCTTTCAACATTATGAACCCCTTTTTATATATTTTGATTCTGCATCAAAAGCTGAAAATATGTAGTCTCGAAGTCATTTCGAGATATTGGCGTTTTAAGTTTATTTTCCCAAATTCAAACGGATGTATCTTCGCCAATAATTGTCAGAAGTCAGAATTTCTTTCAACATCATGAAGCCCTTTTTATATATTTTGACTCTGCATCAAAAGCTGAAAATATGTAGTTGCGAAGTCATTTCGAGAAATTGACGTTTTAAGTTTCGGTTTCCAAATTCAAACGGATGTATCTTCGCCAATAATTGTCAGAAGTTAGAATTTCTTTCAACATTATGAAGCCCTTTTTATATATTTTGATTCTGCATCAAAAGCTGAAAATATGTAGTCTCGAAGTCATTTCGAGAAATTGACGTTTTAAGTTTCTGTTTCCAAATTCAAACGGATGTATCTTCGCCAATAATTGTCAGAAGTTAGAATTTCTTTCAACATTATGAAGCCGTTTTTATATATTTTGACTCTGCATCAAAAGCTGAAAATATGTAGTCTCGAAGTCATTTCGAGAAATTGACGTTTTAAGTTTCTGTTTCCAAATTCAAACGGATGTATCTTCGCCAATAATTGTCAGAAGTTAGAATTTCTTTCAACATTATGAAGCCCTTTTTATATATTTTGATTCTGCATCAAAAGCTGAAAATATGTAGTCTCGAAGTCATTTCGAGAAATCGACGTTTTAAGTCTCTGTTTCCAAATTCAAACGGATGTATCTTCGCCAATAATTGTCAGAAGTTAGAATTTCTTTCAACATTATGAAGCCCTTTTTATATATTTTGACTCTGCTTCAAAAGCTGAAAATATGTAGTCTCGAAGTCAGTTCGAGAAATTGACGTTTTAAGTTTCTGTTTCCAAATTCAAACGGATGTATCTTCGCCAATAATTGTCAGAAGTTAGATTTTCTTTCAACATTATGAAACCCTTTTTATATATTTTGACTCTGCTCCAAAAGCTGAAAATATGTAGTCTCGGAGTCATTTCGAGATATTGGCGGCTTAAGTTTCTTTTTCCAAATTCAAACGGATGTATCTTCGCCAATAATTGTCAGAAGTCAGAATTTCTTTCAACATTATGAAGCCCTTTTTATATATTTTGACTCTGCATCAAAAGCTGAATATATGTAGTCGCGAAGTCATTTCGAGAAATTGACGTTTTAAGTTTCGGTTTCCAAATTCAACCGGATGTATCTTCGCCGATAATTGTCAGCAGTTAGAATTTCTTTCAACATTATGAAGCCCTTTTTAGATATTTTGACCCTGCATCAAAAGCTGAAAATATGTAGTCTCGAAGTCATTTCGAGAAATTGACGTTTTAAGTTTCTGTTTCCAAATTCAAACGGATGTTTCTTCGCCAATAATTGTCAGAAGTCAGAATTTCTTTCAACATTATGACGCCCTTTTTATATATTTTGATTCTGCATCAAAAGCTGAAAATATGTAGTCTTGAAGTCATTTCGAGAAATTGACGTTTTAAGATTCTGTTTCCAAATTCAAACGGATGTATCTTCGCCAATAATTGTCAGCAGTTAGAATTTCTTTCAACATTATGAAGCCCTTTTTATATATTTTGATTCTGCATCAAAAGCTGAAAATATGTAGTCTCGAAATCATTTCGAGAAATTGACGTTTTAAGTTTCTGTTTCCAAATTCAAACGGATGTATCTTCGCCAATAATTGTTAGAAGTTAGAATTTCTTTCAACATTATGACGCCCTTTTTATATATTTTGATTCTGCATCAAAAGCTGAAAATATGTAGTCTTGAAGTCATTTCGAGAAATTGACGTTTTAAGATTCTGTTTCCAAATTCAAACGGATGTATCTTCGCCAATAATTGTCAGCAGTTAGAATTTCTTTCAACATTATGAAGCCCTTTTTATATATTTTGACTCTGCTTCAAAAGCTGAAAATATGTAGTCTCGAAGTCATTTCGAGAAATTGACGTTTTAAGTTTCTGTTTCCAAATTCACCCGGATGTATCTTCGCCAATAATTGTCAGCAGTTAGAATTTCTTTCAACATTATGAAGCCCTTTTTATATATTTTGACTCTGCTTCAAAAGCTGAAAATATGTAGTCTCGAAGTCATTTCGAGAAATCGACGTTTTAAGTTTCGGTTTCCAAATTCAAACGGATGTATCTTCGCCAATAATTGTCAGCAGTTAAAATTCTTTCAACATTATGACGCCCTTTTTATATATTTTGACTCTGCTTCAAAAGCTGAAAATATGTAGTCTTGAAGTCATTTCGAGAAATTGACGTTTTAAGATTCTGTTTCTAAATTCAAACGGATGTATCTTCGCAAATAATTGTCAGCAGTTAGAATTTCTTTCAACATTATGAAGCCCTTTTTATATATTTTGATTCTGCATCAAAAAGCTGAAAATATGTAGTCTCGAAGTCATTTCGAGAAATTGACGTTTTAAGTTTCTGTTTCCAAATTCAAACGGATGTATCTTCGCCAATAATTGTTAGAAGTTAGAATTTCTTTCAACATTATGACGCCCTTTTTATATATTTTGATTCTGCATCAAAAGCTGAAAATATGTAGTCTTGAAGTCATTTCGAGAAATTGACGTTTTAAGATTCTGTTTCCAAATTCAAACGGATGTATCTTCGCCAATAATTGTTAGAAGTTAGAATTTCTTTCAACATTATGAAGCCCTTTTTATATATTTTGACTCTGCTTCAAAAGCTGAAAATATGTAGTCTCGAAGTCATTTCGAGAAATTGACGTTTTAAGTTTCTGTTTCCAAATTCACCCGGATGTATCTTCGCCAATAATTGTCAGCAGTTAGAATTTCTTTCAACATTATGAAGCCCTTTTTATATATTTTGACTCTGCTTCAAAAGCTGAAAATATGTAGTCTCGAAGTCATTTCGAGAAATCGACGTTTTAAGTTTCGGTTTCCAAATTCAAACGGATGTATCTTCGCCAATAATTGTCAGCAGTTAGAATTCTTTCAACATTATGACGCCATTTTTATATATTTTGACTCTGCTTCAAAAGCTGAAAATATGTAGTCTTGAAGTCATTTCGAGAAATTGACGTTTTAAGATTCTGTTTCTAAATTCAAACGGATGTATCTTCGCAAATAATTGTCAGCAGTTAGAATTTCTTTCAACATTATGAAGCCCTTTTTATATATTTTGATTCTGCATCAAAAGCTGAAAATATGTAGTCTCGAAGTCATTTCGAGAAATTGACGTTTTAAGTTTCTGTTTCCAAATTCAAACGGATGTATCTTCGCCAATAATTGTTAGAAGTTAGAATTTCTTTCAACATTATGAAGCCCTTTTTATATATTTTGATTCTGCATCAAAAGCTGAAAATATGTAGTCTCGAAGTCATTTCGAGAAATTGACGTTTTAAGATTCTGTTTCCAAATTCAAACGGATGTATCTTCGCCAATAATTGTCAGAAGTTAGAATTTCTTTCAACATTATGAAGCCCTTTTTATATATTTTGACTCTGCTTCAAAAGCTGAAAATATGTAGTCTCGAAGTCATTTCGAGAAATTGACGTTTTAAGTTTCTGTTTCCAAATTCACCCGGATGTATCTTCGCCAATAATTGTCAGCAGTTAGAATTTCTTTCAACATTATGACGCCCTTTTTATATATTTTGATTCTGCATCAAAAGCTGAAAATATGTAGTCTTGAAGTCATTTCGAGAAATTGACGTTTTAAGATTCTGTTTCCAAATTCAAACGGATGTATCTTCGCCAATAATTGTCAGCAGTTAGAATTTCTTTCAAACATTATGAAGCCCTTTTTATATATTTTGATTCTGCATCAAAAGCTGAAAATATGTATTCTCGAAGTCATTTCGAGAAATTGACGTTTTAAGTTTCTGTTTCCAAATTCAAACGGATGTATCTTCGCCAATAATTGTCAGAAGTTAGAATTTCTTTCAACATTATGAAGCCCTTTTTATATATTTTGACCCTGCATCAAAAGCTGAAAATATGTAGTCTCGAAGTCATTTCGAGAAATTGACGTTTTAAGTTTCGGTTTCCAAATTCAAACGGATGTATCTTCGCCAATAATTGTCAGCAGTTAGAATTTCTTTCAACATTATGAAGCCCTTTTTATATATTTTGATTCTGCATCAAAAGCTGAAAATATGTAGTCTCGAAGTCATTTCGAGAAATTGACGTTTTAAGTTTCTGTTTCCAAATTCAAACGGATGTATCTTCGCCAATAATTATCAGCAGTTAGAATTTCTTTCAACATTATGAAGCCCTTTTTATATATTTTGATTCTGCATCAAAAGCTGAAAATATGTAGTCTCAAAGTCATTTCGAGAAATTGACGTTTTAAGTTTTCGCTTCCAAAATCAAACGGATGAATCTTCGCCAATAATTGTCAGAAGTTAGAATTTCTTTCAACATTATGAAGCCCTTTTTATATATTTTGATTCTGCATCAAAAGCTGAAAATATGTAGTCTCGAAGTCATTTCGAGAAATGACGTTTTAAGTTTCTGTTTCCAAATTCAAACGGATGT
>NW_025063760.1:0-16717 GCF_018153295.1 Drosophila grimshawi | reverse complement strand
GTTATTAGAAATTCACTCAATCTTTGGAACAAAACTGCATTAAAACAATTGGACTTCCGACTCATCGGGAAGAGATATTAAGGGATAATAGTTGATTAACAGAAAATATATGGAAAGCATTCTATAGGGTCTACCTTGAAATAAATGGCCATATCTTCGTCCAAAATTGCCCCATTTCAATTATAAAGGTGATTTTAGATGTCAATCGAACTTTGCAACAAAACTGCATTAAAATAATTTGAGACTTCGACTCATCTAAGAAGATATTAAGAGATATTCTTCGATTAATAGAAAATATAAGGCAAACATTAAATAGGGTCAACCTTGAAATAAATGGCCATATCTTTGTCAAAATTGCCCCATTTCACTATAAAGGTGTTATTAAAATTCACTCAATCTTTGGAACAAAACTGAATTAAAATAATTTGACTTCCGACTCATCTAAGAAAGATATTAAGGGATATTTTTGATTAACAGAAAATATATGGAAAGCATTCTATAGGGTCTACCTTGAAATAAATGGCCATGTCTTCGTCAAAAATTGCCCCATTTCAATTATAAAGCTGTTTTTAGCATTCACTCAATCTTTGGAACAAAACTGCATTAAAATAATTTGACTTCCAACTCATCTAAGAAAGATATTAAGGGATATTCTTCGATAAATAGAAAATATATGGAAAGCATTAAATAGGCTCTACCTTGAAATAAATGTCCATATCTTCGTCAAAAATTGCCCCATTTCAATTATAAAGGTGTTTTTAGAATTCAATCGATCTTTGAAACAAATAATTTGACTTCCAACTCATCTAAGAAAGATATTAAGAGATATTCTTCGATTAATAGAAAATAAAAGGCAAACATTAAATAGGGTCAACCTTGAAATAAATGGCCATATCTTTGTCAAAAATTGCCCCATTTCAATTATAAAGGTGTTTTTTGAATTCACTCGATCTTTGAAACAAAACTGCATTAAAATAATTTGGCTTCCGACTCATCTAAGAAAGATATTAAGGGATATTGTTGATTAACAGAAAATATATGGAAAGCATTGTATAGGGTCTACCTTGAAATAAATGGCCATATCTTCGTCCACAATTGCCCCATTTCAATTATAAAGGTGATTTTAGAATTCAATCGATCTTTGCAACAAAACTGCATTAAAATAATTTGACTTCCGACTCATCTAAGAAAGATATTAAGAGATATTCTTCGATTAATAGAAAATATAAGCCAAACTTTAAATAGGGTCAACCTTGAAATAAATGGCCATATCTTCGTCTCAAATTGCCCCATTTCAATTATAAAGGTGTTTTTAGAATTCACTCAATCTTTGGAACAAAACTGCATTAAAATAATTTGACTTTCGACTCATCTAAGAAAGATATTAAGGGATATTGTTGACTAACAGAAAATATATGGAAAGCATTAAATAGGGTCTACCTTGAAACAAAACTGCATTAAAATAATTTGACTTCCGACTCGTCTAAGAAAGATATTAAGGGATATTCTTCGATAAATAGAAAATATATGGAAAGCATTAAATAGGGTCTACCTTGAAATAAATGGCCATATCTTTGTCTCAAATTGCCCCATTTCAATTATAAAGGTGTTTTTAGAATTCACTCAATCTTTGAAACAAAACTGCATTAAAATAATTTGACTTTCGACTCATCTAAGAAAGATATTAAGAGATATTCTTCGATTAATAGAAAATATAAGCCAAACTTTATATAGGGTCAGCCTTGAAATAAATGGCCATATCTTCGTCTCAAATTGCCCCATTTCAATTATAAAGCTGTTTTTAGAATTCAATCGATCTTCGAAACAAATAATTTGACTTCCGACTCATCTAAGAAAGATATTAAGAGATATTCTTCGATTAATAGAAAATATAAGCCAAACTTTATATAGGGTCAACCTTGAAATAAATGGCCATATCTTTGTGTCAAATTGCCCCATTTCAATTATAAAGGTGTTTTTAGAATTCACTCAATCTTTGAAACAAAACTGCATTAAAATAATTTGACTTCCGACTCATTTAAGAAAGATATTAAGAGATATTCTTCGATTAATAGAAAATATAAGCCAAACTTTATATAGGGTCTACCTTGAAATAAATGGCCATATCTTTGTCTCAAATTGCCCCATTTCAATTATAAAGGTGTTTTTAGAATTCACTCAATCTTTGAAACAAAACTGCATTAAAATAATTTGACTTCCGACTCATCTAAGAAAGGTATTAAGGGATATTCTTCGATAAATAGAAAATATATGGAAAGTACTAAATAGGGTCTACCTTGAAATAAATAGCCATATCTTAGTCAAAAACTGCCCCATTTCAATTATAGAGATGTTTTTAGAATTCACTTGATCATAAGAACAAAACTGCATTAAAATAATTTGACTTCCGACTCATCTAAGAAAGATATTAAGAGATATTCTTCGATTAATAGAAAATATAAGCCAAACTTTATATAGGGTCAACCTTGAAATAAATGGCCATATCTTCGTCTCAAATTGCCCCATTTCAATTATAAAGGTGTTTTTAGAATTCACTCAATCTTTGAAACAAAACTGCATTAAAATAATTTGACTTTTGACTCATCTAAGAAAGATATTAAGAGATATTCTTCGATTAATAGAAAATATAAGCCAAACTTTATATAGGGTCAACCTTGAAATAAATGGCCATATCTTCGTCTCAAATTGCCCCATTTCAATTATAGAGATGTTTTTAGAATTCGATCGATCATAAGAACAAAACTGCATTAAAATAATTTGACTTTCGACTCATCTAAGAAAGATATTAAGGGATATTGTTGATTAACAGAAAATATATGGAAAGCATTAAACAGGGTCTACCTTGAAATAAATGGCCATATCTTCGTCAAAAATTGCTCCGTTTCAATTATAAAGGTGTTTTTAAAATTCACTCAATATTTGGAACAAAACTGCATTAAAATAATTTGACTTTCGACTCATCTAAGAAAGATATTAAGGGATATTCTTGATTAACAGAAAATATATGGAAAGCATTAAATAGGCTCTACCTTGAAATAAATGGCCATATCTTCGTCAAAAATTGCCCCATTTCAATTATAAAGGTATTTTTAGAATTCAATCGATCTTTGAAACAAATAATTTGACTTCCGACTCAGCTAAGAAAGATATTAAGGGATATTCTTCGATTAATAGAAAATAAAAGGCAAACATTAAATAGGGTCAACCTTGAAATAAATGGCCATATCTTTGTCAAAAATTGCCCCATTTTAATTATAAAGGTGTTTTTAGAATTCACTCAATCTTTGGAACAAAACTGCATTAAAATAATTTGACTTCCGACTCATCTAAGAAAGATATTAAGAGATATTCTTCGATTAATAGAAAATATAAGCCAAACTTTATATAGGGTCAACCTTGGAATAAATTGCCATATCTTCGTCTCAAATTGCCCCATTTTAATTATAAAGGTTGTTTTAGAATTCAATCGAATCTTGAAACAAAATATTTTGACTTCGACTCATCTAAGAAAGATATTAAGAGATATTCTTCGATTAATAGAAAATATAAGCCAAACTTTATATAGGGTCAACCTTGAAATAAATGGCCATATCTTTGTCTCAAATTGCCCCATTTCAATTATAAAGGTGTTTTTAGAATTCACTCAATCTTTGAAACAAAACTGCATTAAAATAATTTGACTTCCGACTCATCTAAGAAAGATATTAAGGGATATTCTTCGATAAATAGAAAATATATGGAAAGCATTCTATAGGGTCTACCTTGAAATAAATGGCCATATCTTCGTCAAAAATTGCCCCATTTCAATTATAAAGGTGATTTAAGATGTCAATCGAACTTCGCAACAAAACTGCATTAAAATAATTTGACTTCCGACTCATCTAAGAAAGATATTAAGAGATATTCTTCGATTAATAGAAAATAAAAGGCAAACATTAAATAGGGTCAACCTTGAAATAAATGGCCATATCTTTGTCAAAAATTGCCCCATTTTAATTATAAAGGTGTTTTTAGAATTCACTCAATCTTTGGAACAAAACTGCATTAAAATAATTTGACTTCCGACTCATCTAAGAAAGATATTAAGAGATATTCTTCGATTAATAGAAAATATAAGCCAAACTTTATATAGGGTCAACCTTGGAATAAATTGCCATATCTTCGTCTCAAATTGCCCCATTTTAATTATAAAGGTTGTTTTAGAATTCAATCGAATCTTGAAACAAAATATTTTGACTTCGACTCATCTAAGAAAGATATTAAGGGATATTCTTCGATAAATAGAAAATATAAGCCAAACTTTATATAGGGTCAACCTTGAAATAAATGGCCATATCTTCGTCTCAAATTGCCCCATTTCAATTATAAAGGTGTTTTTAGAATTCACTCAATCTTTGAAACAAATAATTTGACTTCCGACTCATCTAAGAAAGATATTAAGAGATATTCTTCGATTAATAGAAAATATAAGCCAAACTTTATATAGGATCAACCTTGAAATAAATGGCCATATCTTCGTCTCAAATTGCCCCATTTCAATTATAGAGATGTTTTTAGAATTCGATCGATCATAAGAACAAAACTGCATTAAAATAATTTGACTTTCGACTCATCTAAGAAAGATATTAAGGGATATTGTTGATTAACAGAAAATATATGGAAAGCATTAAACAGGGTCTACCTTGAAATAAATGGCCATATCTTCGTCAAAAATTGCTCCGTTTCAATTATAAAGGTGTTTTTAAAATTCACTCAATATTTGGAACAAAACTGCATTAAAATAATTTGACTTCCGACTCATCTAAGAGAGATATTAAGGATATTCTTCGATAAATAGAAAATATATGGAAAGCATTAAATAGGGTCTACCTTGAAATAAATGGCCATATCTTCGTCAAAAATTGCCCCATTTCAATTATAAAGGTGTTTTTAGAATTCAATCGATCTTTGAAACAAATAATTTGACTTCCGACTCATCTAAGAAAGATATTAAGAGATATTCTTCGATTAATAGAAAATAAAAGGCAAACATTAAATAGGGTCAACCTTGAAATAAATGGCCATATCTTTGTCAAAAATTGCCCCATTTCAATTATAAAGGTGTTTTTAGAATTCACTCAATCTTTGGAACAAAACTGCATTAAAATAATTTGACTTCCGACTCATCTAAGAAAGATATTAAGAGATATTCTTCGATTAATAGAAAATATAAGCCAAACTTTATATAGGGTCAACCTTGAAATAAATGGCCATATCTTCGTCTCAAATTGCCCCATTTCAATTATAAAGGTTGTTTTAGAATTCAATCGAATCTTGAAACAAAATATTTTGACTTCGACTCATCTAAGAAAGATATTAAGGGATATTCTTCGATAAATAGAAAATATAAGGCAAACATTAAATAGGGTCAACCTTGAAATAAATGGCCATATCTTCGTCTAAAATTTACCCATTTCAATTATAAAGGTGTTTTTAGAATTCACTCAATCTGTGGAACAAAACTGCATTAAAATAATTTGACTTTCGACTCATCTAAGAAAGATATTAAGGGATATTCTTCGATAAATAGAAAATATATGGAAAGCATTCTATAGGGTCTACCTTGAAATAAATGGCCATATCTTCGTCAAAAATTGCCCCATTTCAATTATAAAGGTGATTTAAGATGTCAATCGAACTTCGCAACAAAACTGCATTAAAATAATTTGACTTCCGACTCATCTAAGAAAGATATTAAGAGATATTCTTCGATTAATAGAAAATAAAAGGCAAACATTAAATAGGGTCAACCTTGAAATAAATGGCCATATCTTCGTCTCAAATTGCCCCATTTCAATTATAAAGATGTTTTTAAAATTCGCTCGAACTTTGGAGCAAATCTGCATTAAAATAATTTGACTTCCGACTCATCTAAGAAAGATATTAAGGGATATTCTTCGATAAATAGAAAATATATGGAAAGCATTAAATAGGGTCTACCTTGAAATAAATGGCCATATCTTCGTCTCAAATTGCCCCATTTCAATTATAAAGGTGTTTTTAGAATTCGCTCAATCTTTGGAACAAAACTGCATTAAAATAAATTGACTCCCGACTCATCTAAGAAAGACATTAAGGGATATTGTTGATTAACAGAAAATATATGGAAAGCATTAAATATGGTCTACCTTGAAATAAATGGCAATATCTCCGTCAAAAATTGCACCCTTTCAATTATAAAGGTGTTTTTAGAATTCACTCAATCTTTGGAACAAAACTGCATTAAAATAATTTGACTTCCGACTCATCTAAGAAAGATATTAAGGGATATTCTTCGATAAATAGAAAATATATGGAAAGCATTCTATAGGGTCTACCTTGAAATAAATGGCCATATCTTCGTCAAAAATTGCCCCATTTCAATTATAAAGGTGATTTAAGATGTCAATCGAACTTCGCAACAAAACTGCATTAAAATAATTTGACTTCCGACTCATCTAAGAAAGATATTAAGAGATATTCTTCGATTAATAGAAAATATAAGCCAAACATTAAATAGGGTCAACCTTGAAATAAATGGCCATATCTTTGTCTCAAATTGCCCCATTTCAATTATAAAGGTGTTTTTAGAATTCACTTGATCTTTGGAACAAAACTGCATTAAAATAATTTGACTTCCGACTCATCTAAGAAAGATATTAAGGGATATTGTTGATTAACAGAAAATATATGGAAAGCATTAAATAGGGTCTACCTTGAAATAAATGGCCATATCTTCGTCAAAAAATGCACCCTTTCAATTATAAAGGTGTTTTTAGAATTTACTCGATCTTTGGAACAAAACTGCATTAAAATAATTTGACTTCCGACTCATCTAAGAAAGATATTAAGAGATATTCTTCGATTAATAGAAAATATAAGCCAAACATTAAATAGGGTCAACCTTGAAATAAATGGCCATATCTTCGGCAAAAATTGCCATATTTCAAATATAAAGGGTTTTTTAGAATTCACTTGACCTTTGCAACAAAACTGCATTAAAATAATTTGACTTCCGACTCATCTAAGAAAGATATTAAGGGATATTCTTGATTAACAGAAAATATATGGAATGCATTAAATAGGGTCTACCTTGAAATAAATGGCCATATCTTCGTCTCAAATTGCCTCATTTCAATTATAAAGGTGTTTTTAGAGTTCGCTCGATCTTTGGAACAAAACTGCGTTAAAATAATTTGACTTCCGACTCATCTAAGAAAGATATTAAGGGATATTCTTCGATAAATAGAAAATATATGGAAAGCATTAAATAGGGTCTACCTTGAAATAAATGGCCATATCTTCGCCAAAATTGCCCCATTTCAATTGTAAAGGTGTTTTTAGAATTCGCTAGATCTTTGGAACAAAACTGCATTAAAATAATTTGACTTTCGACTCATCTAAGAAAGATATTAAGGGATATTCTTGATTAACAGAAAATATATGGAAAGCATTAAATAGGGTCTACCTTGAAATAAATGGCCATATCTCCGTCAAAAATTGCACCCTTTCAATTATAAAGGTGTTTTTAGAATTAACTCGATCTTTGAAACAAAACTGCATTAAAATACTTTGACTTCCGACTCATCTAAGAAAGATATTAAAAGATATTCTTCGATTAATAGAAAATATAAGCCAAACATTAAATAGGGTCAACCTTGAAATAAATGGCCATATCTTCGTCAAAAATTGCCCCATTTCAATTATAGAGATGTTTTTAGAATTCGATCGATCATAAGAACAAAACTGCATTAAAATAATTTGACTTTCGACTCATCTAAGAAAGATATTAAGGGATATTCTTGATTAACAGAAAATATATGGAAAGCATTAAATAGGGTCTACCTTGAAATAAATGGCCATATCTTCGTCAAAAACATTGCCCCATTTCAAGTATAAAGGTGTTTTTAGAATTCACTCGATCTTTGGAACAAAACTGCATTAAAATAATTTGACTTCCGACTCATCTAAGAAAGATATTAAGGGATATTCTTGATTAACAGAAAATATATGGAAAGCATTAAATAGGGTCTACCTTGAAATAAATGGCCATATCTTCGTCCAAAATTGCCCCATTTCAATTATAAAGATGTTTTTAAAATTCGCTCGAACTTTGGAGCAAATCTGCATTAAAATAATTTGACTTCCGACTCATCTAAGAAAGATATTAAGGGATATTCTTCGATAAATAGAAAATATATGGAAAGCATTAAATAGGCTCTACCTTGAAATAAATGGTCATATCTTCGTCTCAAATTGCCCCATTTCAATTATAAAGGTGTTTTTAGAATTGAATCGATCTTTGAAACAAAACTGCATTAAAATAATTTGACTTCCGACTCAGCTAAGAAAGATATTAAGAGATATTCTTCGATTAATAGAAAATATAAGCCAAACTTTAAATAGGGTCAACATTGAAATAAATGGCCATATCTTCGTCTCAAATTGCCCCATTTCAATTATAAAGAAGTTTTTAGAATTCACTCAATCTTTGGAACAAAACTGCATTAAAATAATTTGACTTCCGACTCATCTAAAAAAGATATTAAGGGATATTTTTGATTAACAGAAAATATATGGAAAGCATTAAATAGGGTCAACCTTGAAATAAATGGCCATATCTTCGTCAAAAATTGCCCCATTTCAATTATAAAGGTGTTTTTAGAATTGAATCGATCTTTGAAACAAAACTGCATTACAATAATTTGACTTCCGACTCATCTCAGAAAGATATTAAGAGATATTCTTCGATTAATAGAAAATATAAGCCAAACTTTAAATAGGGTCAACCATTTCAATTATAAAGGTGTTTTTAGAATTCACTCGATATTTGGAACAAAACTGCATTAAAATAATTTGACTTCCGACTCATCTAAAAAAGATATTAAGGGATATTCTTCGATAAATAGAAAATATATGGAAAGCATTAAATAGGGTCTACCTTGAAATAAATGGTCATATCTTCGTCAAAAATTGCCCTATTTCAATTATAAAGGTGTTTTTAGAATTGAATCGATCTTTGAAACAAAACTGCATTAAAATAATTTGACTTCCGACTCATCTAAGAAAGATATTAAGAGATATTCTTCGATTAAAAGAAAATAAAAGGCAAACATTAAATAGGGTCAACCTTGAAATAAATGGCCATATCTTTGTCTCAAATTGCCCCATTTCAATTATATAGGTGTTTTTAGATTTCACTCAATCTTTGGAACAAAACTGCATTAAAATAATTTGACTTCCGACTCATCTAAGAAAGATATTAAGGGATATTGTTGATTAACAGAAAATATATGGAAAGCATTAAATAGGGTCTACCTTGAAATAAATGGCCATATCTTCGTCTCAAATTGCCTCATTTCAATTATAAAGGTGTTTTTAGAATTCGCTCGATCTTTGGAACAAAACTGCATTAAAATAATTTGACTTCCGACTCATCTAAGAAAGATATTAAGGGATATTCTTGATTAACAGAAAATATATGGAAAGCATTAAATAGGGTCTACCTTGAAATAAATGGCCATATCTTCGTCTCAAATTGCCTCATTTCAATTATAAAGGTGTTTTTAGAATTCACTCGATCTTTGGAACAAAACTGCATTAAAATAATTTGACTTCCGACTCATCTAAGAAAGATATTAAGGGATATTCTTCGATAAATAGAAAATATATGGAAAGCATTAAATAGGGTCTACCTTGAAATAAATGGCCATATCTTTGTCTCAAATTGCCTCATTTCAATTATAAAGGTGTTTTTAGAATTCACTCGATCTTTGGAACAAAACTGCATTAAAATAATTTGACTTCCGACTCATCTAAGAAAGATATTAAGGGATATTGTTGATTAACAGAAAATATATGGAAAGCATTAAATAGGCTCTACCTTGAAATAAATGGCCATATCTTCGTCAAAAATTGCCCCATTTCAATTATAGAGATGTTTTTAGAATTCGATCGATCATAAGAACAAAACTGCATTAAAATAATTTGACTTTCGACTCATCTAAGAAAGATATTAAGGGATATTCTTGATTAACAGAAAATATATGGAAAGCATTAAATAGGGTCTACCTTGAAATAAATGGCCATATCTTCGTAAAAAATTGCCCCATTTCAATTATAAAGGTGTTTTTAGAATTTATTCGATCTTTGGAACAAAACTGCATTAAAATAATTTGACTTCCGACTCATCTAAGAAAGATATTAAGGGATATTCTTGATTAACAGAAAATATATGGAAAGCATTAAATAGGGTCTACCTTGAAATAAATGGCCATATCTTCGTCTCAAATTGCCTCATTTCAATTATAAAGGTGTTTTTAGAATTCGCTCGATCTTTGGAACAAAACTGCATTAAAATAATTTGACTTCCGACTCATCTAAGAAAGATATTAAGGGATATTCTTCGATAAATAGAAAATATATGGAAAGCATTAAATAGGGTCTACCTTGAAATAAATGGCCATATCTTCGCCAAAATTGCCCCATTTCAATTGTAAAGGTGTTTTTAGAATTCGCTAGATCTTTGGAACAAAACTGCCATAAAATAATTTGACTTCCGACTCATCTAAGAAAGATATTAAGGGATATTGTTGATTAACAGAAAATATATGGAAAGCATTAAATATGGTCTACCTTGAAATAAATGGCAATATCTCCGTCAAAAATTGCACCCTTTCAATTATAAAGGTGTTTTTAGAATTAACTCGATCTTTGAAACAAAACTGCATTAAAATACTTTGACTTTCGACTCATCTAAGAAAGATATTAAGAGATATTCTTCGATTATTAGAAAATATAAGCCAAACATGGAATAGGGTCAACCTTGAAATAAATGGCCATATCTTCGTAAAAAATTGCCATATTTCAAATATAAAGATGTTTTTAGAATTCGATCGATCATAAGAACAAAACTGCATTAAAATAATTTGACTTTCGACTCATCTAAGAAAGATATTAAGGGATATTCTTGATTAACAGAAAATATATGGAAAGCATTAAATAGGGTCTACCTTGAAATAAATGGCCATATCTTCGTAAAAAATTGCCCCATTTCAATTATAAAGGTGTTTTTAGAATTCACTTGATCTTTGGAACAAAACTGCATTAAAATAATTTGACTTCCGACTCATCTAAGAAAGATATTAAGGGATATTGTTGATTAACAGAAAATATATGGAAAGCATTAAATAGGGTCTACCTTGAAATAAATGGCAATATCTTCGTCAAAAAATGCACCCTTTCAATTATAAAGGTGTTTTTAGAATTCACTCGATCTTTGGAACAAAACTGCATTAAAATAATTTGACTTCCGACTCATCTAAGAAAGATATTAAGGGATATTCTTCGATAAATAGAAAATATATGGAAAGCATTCTATAGGGTCTACCTTGAAATAAATGGCCATATCTTCGTCAAAAATTGCCCCATTTCAATTATAAAGGTGATTTAAGATGTCAATCGAACTTCGCAACAAAACTGCATTAAAATAATTTGACTTCCGACTCATCTAAGAAAGATATTAAGGGATATTCTTCGATTAATAGAAAATATAAGCCAAACATTAAATAGGGTCAACCTTGAAATAAATGGCCATATCTTTGTCTCAAATTGCCCCATTTCAATTATGAAGGTGTTTTTAGAATTCACTCGATCTTTGGAACAAAACTGCATTAAAATAATTTGACTTCCGACTCATCTAAGAAAGATATTAAGGGATATTCTTCGATAAACAGACAATATATGGAAAGCATTAAATAGGGTCTACCTTGAAATAAATGGCCATATCTTCGTCAAAAATTGCCCCATTTCAATTATAAAGGTGTTTTTAGAATTCACTCGATCTTTGGAACAAAACTGCATTAAAATAATTTGACTTCCGACTCATCTAAGAAAGATATTAAGAGATATTCTTCGATTAATAGAAAATATAAGCCAAACATTAAATAGGGTCAACCTTGAAATAAATGGCCATATCTTCGGCAAAAATTGCCATATTTTAAATATAAAGGGTTTTTTAGAATTCACTCGATCTTTGAAACAAAACTGCATTAAAATAATTTGACTTCCGACTCATCTAAGAAAGATATTAAGGGATATTCTTGATTAACAGAAAATATATGGAAAGCATTAAATAGGGTCTACCTTGAAATAAATGGCCATATCTTCGTCAAAAATTGCCCCACTTCAATTATAAAGGTGTTTTAAGAATTCGCTTAATCTTTGAAACAAAACTGCATTAAAATAATTTGACTTCCGACTCATCTAAAAAAGATATTAAGGGATATTCTTCGATAAATAGAAAATATATGGAAAGCATTAAATAGGGTCAACCTTGAAATAAATGGCCATATCTTCTTCAAAAATTGCCCCATTTCAATTATAGAGATGTTTTTAGAATTCGCTCGATCATAAGAACAAAACTGCATTAAAATAATTTGACTTTCGACTCATCTAAGAAAGATATTAAGGGATATTCTTGATTAACAGAAAATATATGGAAAGCATTAAATAGGCTCTACCTTGAAATACATGGTCATATCTTCGTAAAAAATTGCCCCATTTCAATTATAAAGAAGTTTTTAGAATTCACTTAATCCTTGGAACAAAACTGCATTAAAATAATTTGACTTTCGTCTCATCTGAGAAAGATATTAAGGGATATTCTTCGATTAACAGAAAATATATGGAAAGCATTAAATAGGGTCTACCTTGAAATAAATGGCCATATCTTCGTCTCAAATTGCCTCATTTCAATTATAAAGGTGTTTTTAGAATTCGCTCGATCTTTGGAACAAAACTGCATTAAAATAATTTGACTTCCGACTCATCTAAGAAAGATATTAAGGGATATTCTTCGATAAATAGAAAATATATGGAAAGCATTAAATAGGGTCTACCTTGAAATAAATGGCCATATCTTCGCCAAAATTGCCCCATTTCAATTGTAAAGGTGTTTTTAGAATTCGCTAGATCTTTGGAACAAAACTGCCATAAAATAATTTGACTTCCGACTCATCTAAGAAAGATATTAAGGGATATTGTTGATTAACAGAAAATATATGGAAAGCATTAAATATGGTCTAGCTTGAAATAAATGGCAATATCTCCGTCAAAAATTGCACCCTTTCAATTATAAAGGTGTTTTTAGAATTAACTCGATCTTTGAAACAAAACTGCATTAAAATACTTTGACTTCCGACTCATCTAAGAAAGATATTAAAAGATATTCTTCGATTAATAGAAAATATAAGCCAAACATTAAATAGGGTCAACCTTGAAATAAATGGCCATATCTTCGTCAAAAATTGCCCCATTTCAATTATAGAGATGTTTTTAGAATTCGATCGATCATAAGAACAAAACTGCATTAAAATAATTTGACTTTCGACTCATCTAAGAAAGATATTAAGGGATATTCTTGATTAACAGAAAATATATGGAAAGCATTAAATAGGGTCTACCTTGAAATAAATGGCCATATCTTCGTAAAAAATTGCCCCATTTTCAATTATAAAGGTGTTTTTAGAATTTATTCGATCTTTGGAACAAAACTGCATTAAAATAATTTGACTTCCGACTCATCTAAGAAAGATATTAAGGGATATTCTTGATTAACAGAAAATATATGGAAAGCATTAAATAGGGTCTACCTTGAAATAAATGGCCATATCTTCGTCCAAAATTGCCCCATTTCAATTATAAAGATGTTTTTAAAATTCGCTCGAACTTTGGAGCAAATCTGCATTAAAATAATTTGACTTCCGACTCATCTAAGAAAGATATTAAGGGATATTCTTCGATAAATAGAAAATATATGGAAAGCATTAAATAGGCTCTACCTTGAAATAAATGGTCATATCTTCGTCTCAAATTGCCCCATTTCAATTATAAAGGTGTTTTTAGAATTGAATCGATCTTTGAAACAAAACTGCATTAAAATAATTTGACTTCCGACTCAGCTAAGAAAGATATTAAGAGATATTCTTCGATTAATAGAAAATATAAGCCAAACTTTAAATAGGGTCAACATTGAAATAAATGGCCATATCTTCGTCTCAAATTGCCCCATTTCAATTATAAAGAAGTTTTTAGAATTCACTCAATCTTTGGAACAAAACTGCATTAAAATAATTTGACTTCCGACTCATCTAAAAAGATATTAAGGGATATTTTTGATTAACAGAAAATATATGGAAAGCATTAAATAGGGTCAACCTTGAAATAAATGGCCATATCTTCGTCAAAAATTGCCCCATTTCAATTATAAAGGTGTTTTTAGAATTGAATCGATCTTTGAAACAAAACTGCATTACAATAATTTGACTTCCGACTCATCTCAGAAAGATATTAAGAGATATTCTTCGATTAATAGAAAATATAAGCCAAACTTTAAATAGGGTCAACCATTTCAATTATAAAGGTGTTTTTAGAATTCACTCGATATTTGGAACAAAACTGCATTAAAATAATTTGACTTCCGACTCATCTAAAAAAGATATTAAGGGATATTCTTCGATAAATAGAAAATATATGGAAAGCATTAAATAGGGTCTACCTTGAAATAAATGGTCATATCTTCGTCAAAAATTGCCCTATTTCAATTATAAAGGTGTTTTTAGAATTGAATCGATCTTTGAAACAAAACTGCATTAAAATAATTTGACTTCCGACTCATCTAAGAAAGATATTAAGAGATATTCTTCGATTAAAAGAAAATAAAAAGGCAAACATTAAATAGGGTCAACCTTGAAATAAATGGCCATATCTTTGTCTCAAATTGCCCCATTTCAATTATATAGGTGTTTTTAGATTTCACTCAATCTTTGGAACAAAACTGCATTAAAATAATTTGACTTCCGACTCATCTAAGAAAGATATTAAGGGATATTGTTGATTAACAGAAAATATATGGAAAGCATTCTATAGGGTCTACCTTGAAATAAATGGCCATATCTTCGTCAAAAATTGCCCCATTTTAATTATAAAGATGTTTTGGAATTCGCTCGATCTTTGGAACAAAACTGCATTAAAATAATTTGACTTCCGACTCATCTAAGAAAGATATTAAGGGATATTCTTCGATAAATAGAAAATATATGGAAAGCATTAAATAGGGTCTACCTTGAAATAAATGGCCATATCTTCGTCTCAAATTGCCCCATTTCAATTATAAAGGTGTTTTTAGAATTCACTTAATCTTTGGAACAAAACTGCATTAAAATAATTTGACTTCCGACTCATCTAAGAAAGATATTAAGGGATATTCTTCGAATAATAGAAAATATATGGAAAGCATTAAATAGGGTCTACCTTGAAATAAATGGCCATATCTTCGTCCAAAATTGCCCCATTTCAATTATAAAGGTGTTTTTAGAATTCAATCGATCTTTGAAACAAAACTACATTAAAATAATTTGACTTCCGACTCATCTAAGAAAGATATTAAGGGATATTATTGATTAACAGAAGATATAGGGGAAGCATCAAATTGGGTATACCGTGAAATAAATGGCCATATCATAGTCAAAAATTACCCCATTTCAATTATAAAGATGTTTGTAGAATTCACTCGATCTTTGAAACAAAAGTGCATTTAAAATAATTTGACATCCGACTCATTTAAGAAAGATATTAAGGGATATTGTTGATTAACAGAAAATATATGGAAAGCATTGTATAGGGTCTACCTTGAAATAAATGGCCATATCTTCGTCCACAATTGCCCCATTTCAATTATAAAGGTGATTTTAGAATTCAATCGATCTTTGCAACAAAACTGCATTAAAATAATTTGACTTCCGACTCATCTAAGAAAGATATTAAGGGATATTTTTGATTAACAGAAAATATATGGAAAGCATTAAATAGGGTCTTTCTTGAAATAAATGGCCATATCTTCGTCTCAAATTGCCCCATTTCAATTAGAAAGATGTTTTTAAATTTCGCTCGATCTTTGAAACAAAACTGCATTAAAATAATTTGACTTCCGACTCATCTAAGAAAGATATTAAGGGATATTCTTCGATAAATAGAAAATATATGGAAAGCATTAAATAGGCTCTACCTTGAAATAAATGGTCATATCTTCGTCAAAAATTGCCCCATTTCAATTATAAAGGTGTTTTTAGAATTGAATCGATCTTTGAAACAAAACTGCATTAAAATAATTTGACTTCCGACTCATCTAAGAAAGATATTAAGAGATATTCTTCGATTAAAAGAAAATAAAAGGCAAACATTAAATAGGGTCAACCTTGAAATAAATGGCCATATCTTTGTCTCAAATTGCCCCATTTCAATTATAAAGGTGTTTTTAGATTTCACTCAATCTTTGGAACAAAACTGCATTAAAATAATTTGACTTCCGACTCATCTAAGAAAGATATTAAGGGATATTGTTGATTAACAGAAAATATATGGAAAGCATTAAATAGGGTCTACCTTGAAATAAATGGCCATATCTTCGTCAAAACTTGCCCCCTTTTCAATTATAAAGGTGTTTTTAGAACTCACTCGATCTTTGAACAAAACTGCATTAAAATAGTTTGACTTCCGACTCATCTAAGAAAGATATTAAGAGATATTCTTCGATTAATAGAAAATATATGGAAAGCATTAAATAGGCTCTACCTTGAAATAAATGGCCATATCTTCGTCAATAATTGCCCCATTTCAA
>NW_025063759.1:0-29104 GCF_018153295.1 Drosophila grimshawi | reverse complement strand
CATATTTCAAATATAGAGGTGTTTTTAGAATTCACTCAATCTTTGAAACAAAACTGCATTAAAATAATTTGACTTCCGACTCCTCTAAGAAAGATATTAAGGGATATTCTTCGATAAATAGAAAATATATGGAAAGCATTAAATAGGGTCTAGCTTGAAATAAATGGCCATATCTTCGTCTCAAATTGCCCCATTTCAAATATAAAGGTGTTTCTAGAATTCACTCGATCTCTGGAACAAAACTGCATTAAAATAATTTGACTTCCGACTCATCTAAGAAAGATATTAAGGGATATTCTTCGATTAATAGAAAATATAAGCCAAACATTAAATAGGGTCAACCTTGAAATAAATGGCCATATCTTTGTCTCAAATTGCCCCATTTCAATTATAAAGGTGTTTTTAGAATTCACTTGATCTTTGGAACAAAACTGCATTAAAATAATTTGACTTCCGACTCATCTAAGACAGATATTAAGGGATATTCTTGATTAACAGAAAATATATGGAAAGCATTAAATAGGCTCTACCTTGAAATACATGGCCATATCTTCGTCAAAAATTGCCCCATTTCAATTATAAAGCTGTTTTTAGAATTCACTCAATCTTTGAAACAAAACTGCATTAAAATAATTTGACTTCCGACTCATCTAAGAAAGATATTAAAAGATATTCTTCGATTAATAGAAAATATAAGCCAAACATTAAATAGGGTCTACCTTGAAATAAATGGCCATATCTTCGTCAAAAATTGCCCCATTTCAATTATAAATGTGTTTTTAGAATTCACTCGATCTTTTGAAACAAAACTGCATTAAAATAATTTGACTTCCGACTCATCTAAGAAAGATATTAAGGGATATTCTCATTAAATAGGGTCTACCTTGAAATAAATGGCCATATCTTCGTCAAAAATTGCACTCTTTCAATTATAAAGGTGTTTTTAGAATTTACTCGATCTTTTAAACAAAACTGCATTAAAATACTTTGACTTCCGACTCATCTAAGAAAGATATTAAAAGATATTATTCGATTAATAGAAAATATAAGCCAAACATTAAATAGGGTCACCCTTGAAATAAATGGCCATATCTTTGTCTCTAATTGCCCCATTTCAATTATAAAGGTGTTTTTAGAATTCACTCGATCTTAGGAACAAAACTGCATTAAAATAATTTGACTTCCGACTCATCTAAGAAAGATATTAAGGGATATTGTTGATTAACAGAAAATATATGGAAAGCATTAAATAGGGTCTACCTTGAAATAAATGGCCATATCTTCGTCAAAAATTGCACCCTTTCAATTATAAAGGTGTTTTTAGAATTCACTCGATCTTTGAAACAAAACTGCATTAAAATATTTTGACTTCCGAATCATCTAAGAAAGATATTAAGAGATATTCTTCGATTAATAGAAAATATAAGCCAAACATTAAATAGGGTCAACCTTGAAATAAATGGCCATATCTTCGTAAAAAATTGCCATATTTCAAATATAGAGGTGTTTTTAGAATTCACTCGATCTTTGGAACAAAACTGCATTAAAATAATTTGACTTCAGACTCATCTAAGAAAGATATTAAGGGATATTCTTCGATTAATAGAAAATATATGGAAAGCATTAAATATGGTCAACCTTGAAATAAATGGCCATATCTTCGTCAAAAATTGCCCCATTTCAAACATTTAGGTATTTTTAAATTGGCTCGATTTATGAAACAAAACTGCATTAAGATAATTGGACTTCAGACTCATCTAAAAAAGATATTAAGGGATATTGTTCGATTAATAGAAAATATATGGAAAGCACTAAATAGGGTCAACCTTGAAATAAATGGCCATATCTTCGTCAAAAATTACCTCATTTCAAATATAAAGGTATTTTTAGAATTCACTCGATCTTTTAAACAAAACTGCATTAAAATAATTTGACTTCCGACTCATCTAAGAAAGATATTAAAAGATATTCTTCGATTAATAGAAAATATAAGCCAAACATTAAATAGGGTCTACCTTGAAATAAATGGCCATATCTTCGTCTAAAATTGCCCCATTTCAATTATAAAGGTGTTTTTAGAATTCACTTAATCTTTGGAACAAAACTGCATTAAAATAATTTGACTTCCGACTCATCTAAGAAAGATATTAAGGGATATTCTTCGATAAATAGAAAATATATGGAAAGCATTAAATAGGGTCTACCTTGAAATAAATGGCCATATCTTCGTCAAAAATTGCCCCATTTCAATTATAAAGGTGTTTTTAGAATTCACTTGATCTTTGAAACAAAACTGCATTAAAATAATTTGACTTCCGACTCATCTAAGAAAGATATTAAGAGATATTCTTCGATTAATAGAAAATATAAGCCAAACATTAAATAGGGTCTACCTTGAAATAAATGGCCATATCTTCGTCAAAAATTGCCCCATTTCAATTATAAAGGTGTTTTTAGAATTCACTCAATCTTTGGAACAAAACTGCATTAAAATAATTTGACTTCCGACTCATCTAAGAAAGATATTAAGGGATATTGTTGATTAACAGAAAATATATGGAAAGCATTAAATAGGATCTACCTTGAAATAAATGGCCATATCTTCGTCAAAAATTGCACCCTTTCAATTATAAAGGTGTTTTTAGAATTCACTCGATCTTTGAAACAAAACTGCATTAAAATAATTTGACTTCCGACTCATCTAAGAAAGATATTAAGGGATATTCTTCGATTAATAGAAAATATAAGCCAAACATTAAATAGGGTCTAACCTTGAAATAAATGGCCATATCTTCGTCAAAAAATTGCCCCATTTCAATTATAAAGGTGTTTTTAGAATTCACTCGATCTTTGGAACAAAACTGCATTAAAATAATTTGACTTCCGACTCATCTAAGAAAGATATTAAGGGATATTCTTCGATTAATAGAAAATATATGGAAAGCATTAAATAGGGTCTACCTTGAAATAAATGGCCATATCTTCGTCTCAAATTGCCCCATTTCAATTATAAAGGTGTTTTTAGAATTCACTTAATCTTTGGAACAAAACTGCATTAAAATAATTTGACTTCCGACTCATCTAAGAAAGATATTAAGGGATATTCTTCGATTAACAGAAAATATATGGAAAGCATTAAATAGGGTCTACCTTGAAATAAATGGCCATATCTTCGTCTCAAATTGCCCCATTTCAATTATAAAGGTGTTTTTAGAATTCACTCGATCTTTGGAACAAAACTGCATTAAAATAATTTGACTTCCGACTCATCTAAGAAAGATATTAAGGGATATTCTTGATTAACAGAAAATATATGGAAAGCATTAAATAGGCTCTACCTTGAAATACATGGCCATTTCTTCGTCAAAAATTGCCCCATTTCAATTATAAAGGTGTTTTTAGAATTCACTTAATCTTTGGTACAAAACTGCATTAAATAATTTGACTTCCGACTCATCTAAGAAAGATATTAAGGGATATTCTTCGATAAATAGAAAATATATGGAAAGCATTAAATAGGGTCTACCTTGAAATAAATGGCCATATCTTCGTCAAAAATTGCCCCATTTCAATTATAAAGCTGTTTTTAGAATTCACTCAATCTTTGAAACAAAACTGCATTAAAATAATTTGACTTCCGACTCATCTAAGAAAGATATTAAAAGATATTCTTCGATTAATAGAAAATATAAGCCAAACATTAAATAGGGTCTACCTTGAAATAAATGGCCATATCTTCGTCAAAAATTGCCCCATTTCAATTATAAATGTGTTTTTAGAATTCACTCGATCTTTTGGAACAAAACTGCATTAAAATAATTTGACTTCCGACTCATCTAAGAATGATATTAAGGGATATTCTTCATAAAAAAAATATAGGAAACATTAAATAGGGTCTACCTTGAAATAAATGGCCATATCTTCGTCAAAAATTGCACCCTTTCAATTACAAAGGTGTTTTTAGAATTTACTCGATCTTTGAAACAAAACTGCATTAAAATAATTTGACTTCCGACTCATCTAAGAAAGATATTAAGAGATATTCTTCGATTAATGTAAAATATAAGCCAAACATTAAATAGGGTCAACCTTGAAATAAATGGCCATATCTTCGGCAAAAATTGCCATATTTCAAATATAAAGGTGTTTTTAGAATTCACTCGATCTTTGGAACAAAACTGCATTAAAATAATTTGACTTCCGACTCATCTAAGAAAGATATTAAGGGATATTCTTGATTAACAGAAAATATATGGAAAGCATTAAATAGGGTCTACCTTGAAATAAATGGCCATATCTTCGTCTCAAATTGCCCCATTTCAATTATAAAGGTGTTTTTAGAATTCGCTCGATCTTTGGAACAAAACTGCATTAAAATAATTTGACTTCCGACTCATCTAAGAAAGATATTAAGGGATATTCTTGATTAACAGAAAATATATGGAAAGCATTAAATAGGGTCTACCTTGAAATAAATGGCCATATCTTCGTCAAAAATTGCCCCATTTCAATTATAAAGGTGTTTTTAGAATTCACTTGATCTTTGGAACAAAACTGCATTAAAATAATTTGACTTCCGACTCATCTAAGAAAGATATTAAGGGATATTCTTCGATAAATAGAAAATATATGGAAAGCATTAAATAGGGTCTACCTTGAAATAAATGGCCATATCTTCGTCAAAAATTGCCCCATTTCAATTATAAAGGTGTTTTTAGAATTCACTTGATCTTTGAAACAAAACTGCATTAAAATAATTTGACTTCCGACTCATCTAAGAAAGATATTAAGGGATATTCTTCGATAAATAGAAAATATATGGTAAGCATTAAATAGGGTCTACCTTGAAATAAATGGCCATATCTTCGTCAAAAATTGCCCCATTTCAATTATAAAGGTGTTTTTAGAATTCACTCGATCTTTGGAACAAAACTGCATTAAAATAATTTGACTTCCGACTCATCTAAGAAAGATATTAAGGGATATTCTTCGATTAATAGAAAATATAAGGCAAAGCATTAAATAGGGTCAACCTTGAAATAAATGGCCATATCTTCGTCAAAAATTGCCCCATTTCAATTATAAAGGTGTTTTTAGAATTCACTCAATCTTTGAAACAAAACTGCATTAAAATAATTTGACTTCCGACTCATCTAAGAAAGATATTAAGGGATATTCTTGATTAACAGAAAATATATGGAAAGCATTAAATAGGGTCTACCTTGAAATAAATGGCCATATCTTCGTCTCAAATTGCCCCATTTCAATTATAAAGGTGTTTTTAGAATTCACTCGATCTTTGGAACAAAACTGCATTAAAATAATTTGACTTCCGACTCATCTAAGAAAGATATTAAGGGATATTCTTCGATTAATAGAAAATATAAGGCAAACATTAAATAGGGTCTACCTTGAAATAAATGGCCATATCTTCGTCTCAAATTGCCCCATTTCAATTATAAAGGTGTTTTTAGAATTCACTCGATCTTTGGAACAAAACTGCATTAAAATAATTTGACTTCCGACTCATCTAAGAAAGATATTAAGGGATATTCTTCGATTAATAGAAAATATATGGAAAGCATTAAATAGGGTCTACCTTGAAATAAATGGCCATATCTTCGTCAAAAATTGCCCCATTTCAATTATAAAGGTGTTTTTAGAATTCACTCGATCTTTGGAACAAAACTGCATTAAAATAATTTGACTTCCGACTCATCTAAGAAAGATATTAAGGGATATTCTTCGATTAACAGAAAATATATGGAAAGCATTAAATAGGGTCTACCTTGAAATAAATGGCCATATCTTCGTCAAAAATTGCCCCATTTCAACTATAAAGGTGTTTTTAGAATTCACTTAATCTTTGGAACAAAACTGCATTAAAATAATTTGACTTCCGACTCATCTAAGAAAGATATTAAGGGATATTCTTCGATAAATAGAAAATATATGGAAAGCATTAAATAGGGTCTACCTTGAAATAAATGGCCATATCTTCGTCAAAAAATTGCCCCATTTCAATTATAAAGGTGTTTTTAGAATTCACTCAATCTTTGAAACAAAACTGCATTAAAATAATTTGACTTCCGACTCATCTAAGAAAGATATTAAGGGATATTCTTCGATTAATAGAAAATATAAGGCAAACATTAAATAGGGTCTACCTTGAAATAAATGGCCATATCTTCGTCTCAAATTGCCCCATTTCAATTATAAAGGTGTTTTTAGAATTCACTCGATCTTTGGAACAAAACTGCATTAAAATAATTTGACTTCCGACTCATCTAAGAAAGATATTAAGGGATATTCTTCGATTAACAGAAAATATATGGAAAGCATTAAATAGGGTCTACCTTGAAATAAATGGCCATATCTTCGTCACAAATTGCCCCATTTCAATTATAAAGGTGTTTTTAGAATTCACTCGATCTTTGGAACAAAACTGCATTAAAATAATTTGACTTCCGACTCATCTAAGAAAGATATTAAGGGATATTCTTCGATTAATAGAAAATATATGGAAAGCATTAAATAGGGTCTACCTTGAAATAAATGGCCATATCTTCGTCAAAAATTGCCCCATTTCAATTATAAAGGTGTTTTTAGAATTCACTCAATCTTTGAAACAAAACTGCATTAAAATAATTTGACTTCCGACTCATCTAAGAAAGATATTAAGGGATATTCTTCGATAAATAGAAAATATATGGAAAGCATTAAATAGGGTCTACCTTGAAATAAATGGCCATATCTTCGTCAAAAATTGCCCCATTTCAATTATAAAGGTGTTTTTAGAATTCACTTGATCTTTGGAACAAAACTGCATTAAAATAATTTGACTTCCGACTCATCTAAGAAAGATATTAAGGGATATTCTTCGATTAACAGAAAATATATGGAAGGCATTAAATAGGGTCTACCTTGAAATAAATGGCCATATCTTCGTCAAAAATTGCCCCATTTCAATTATAAAGGTGTTTTTAGAATTCACTTGATCTTTGGAACAAAACTGCATTAAAATAATTTGACTTCCGACTCATCTAAGAAAGATATTAAGGGATATTCTTCGATTAATAGAAAATATAAGCCAAACATTAAATAGGGTCTACCTTGAAATAAATGGCCATATCTTCGTCTAAAATTGCCCCATTTCAATTATAAAGGTGTTTTTAGAATTCACTTGATCTTTGAAACAAAACTGCATTAAAATAATTTGACTTCCGACTCATCTAAGAAAGATATTAAGGGATATTCTTCGATTAATAGAAAATATATGGAAAGCATTAAATAGGGTCTACCTTGAAATAAATGGCCATATCTTCGTCAAAAATTGCCCCATTTCAATTATAAAGGTGTTTTTAGAATTCACTCGATCTTTGAAACAAAACTGCATTAAAATAATTTGACTTCCGACTCATCTAAGAAAGATATTAAGGGATATTCTTGATTAACAGAAAATATATGGAAAGCATTAAATAGGGTCTACCTTGAAATAAATGGCCATATCTTCGTCAAAAATTGCACCATTTCAATTACAACAGGTGTTTTAGAATTTACTCGAACTTGCAAACAAAACTGCATTAAAATAATTTGACTTCCGACTCATCTAAGAAAGATATTACGAGATATTTCTCGATTAATGTAAAATATAAGCCAAACATTAAATAGGGTCAACCTTGAAATAAATGGCCATATCTTCGGCAAAAATTGCCATATTTTAACTATAGAGGTGTTTTTAGAATTCACTCAATCTTTGAAACAAAACTGCATTAAAATAATTTGACTTCCGACTCATCTAAGAAAGATATTAAGGGATATTCTCATTAAATAGGGTCTACCTTGAAATAAATGGCCATATCTTCGTCTCAAATTGCACCATTTCAATTATAAAGGTGTTTTTAGAATTCACTCGATCTTTGGAACAAAACTGCATTAAAATAATTTGACTTCCGACTCATCTAAGAAAGATATTAAGGGATATTCTTCGATTAACAGAAAATATATGGAAAGCATTAAATAGGGTCTACCTTGAAATAAATGGCCATATCTTCGTCAAAAATTGCCCCATTTCAATTATAAAGGTGTTTTTAGAATTCACTTGATCTTTGGAACAAAACTGCATTAAAATAATTTGACTTCCGACTCATCTAAGAAAGATATTAAGGGATATTCTTCGATAAATAGAAAATATATGGAAAGCATTAAATAGGGTCTACCTTGAAATAAATGGCCATATCTTCGTCAAAAATTGCCCCATTTCAATTATAAAGGTGTTTTTAGAATTCACTTAATCTTTGGAACAAAACTGCATTAAAATAATTTGACTTCCGACTCATCTAAGAAAGATATTAAGGGATATTCTTGATTAACAGAAAATATATGGATAAGCATTAAATAGGGTCTACCTTGAAATAAATGGCCATATCTTCGTCAAAAATTGCACTCTTTCAATTATAAAGGTGTTTTTAGAATTCACTCGATCTTTGAAACAAAACTGCATTAAAATAATTTGACTTCCGACTCATCTAAGAAAGATATTAAGAGATATTCTTCGATAAATAGTAAAATATAAGCCAAACATTAAATAGGGTCAACCTTGAAATAAATGGCCATATCTTCGTCAAAAATTGCCCCATTTCAATTATAAAGGTGTTTTTAGAATTCGCTCGATCTTTGGAACAAAACTGCATTAAAATAATTTGACTTCCGACTCATCTAAGAAAGATATTAAGGGATATTCTTGATTAACAGAAAATATATGGAAAGCATTAAATAGGGTCTACCTTGAAATAAATGGCCATATCTTCGTCTCAAATTGCCCCATTTCAATTATAAAGGTGTTTTTAGAATTCACTCGATCTTTGGAACAAAACTGCATTAAAATAATTTGACTTCCGACTCATCTAAGAAAGATATTAAGGGATATTCTTCGATTAATAGAAAATATATGGAAAGCATTAAATAGGGTCTACCTTGAAATAAATGGCCATATCTTCGTCAAAAATTGCCCCATTTCAATTATAAAGGTGTTTTTAGAATTCACTCGATCTTTGGAACAAAACTGCATTAAAATAATTTGACTTCCGACTCATCTAAGAAAGATATTAAGGGATATTCTTCGATAAATAGAAAATATATGGAAAACATTAAATAAGGTCTACCTTGAAATAAATGGCCATATCTTCGTCAAAAATTGCCCCATTTCAATTATAAAGGTGTTTTTAGAATTCGCTCGATCTTTGAAACAAAACTGCATTAAAATAATTTGACTTCCGACTCATCTAAAAAAGATATTAAGGGATATTCTTCGATAAATAGAAAATATATGCAAAGTATTAAATAGGGTCTACCTTGAAATAAATGGCCATATCTTCGTCACAAATTGCCCCCATTTCAATTATAAAGGTGTTTTTAGAATTCACTCGATCTTTGAAACAAAACTGCATTAAAATAATTTGACTTCCGATTCATCTAAGAAAGATATTAAGGGATATTCTTCGATTAACAGAAAATATATGGAAAGCATTAAATAGGGTCTACCTTGAAATACATGGCCATATCTTCGTCAAAAATTGCCCCATTTCAATTATAAAGGTGTTTTTAGAATTCACTTAATCTTTGGTACAAAACTGCATTAAAATAATTTGACTTCCGACTCATCTAAGAAAGATATTAAGGGATATTCTTCGATAAATAGAAAATATATGGAAAGCATTAAATAGGGTCTACCTTGAAATAAATGGCCATATCTTCGTCAAAAATTGCCCCATTTCAATTATAAAGCTGTTTTTAGAATTCACTCAATCTTTGAAACAAAACTGCATTAAAATAATTTGACTTCCGACTCATCTAAGAAAGATATTAAAAGATATTCTTCGATAAATAGAAAATATATGGAAAGCATTAAATAGGGTCTACCTTGAAATAAATGGCCATATCTTCGTCTCAAATTGCCCCATTTCAATTACAAAGGTGTTTTTAGAATTCACTCGATCTTTTGGAACAAAACTGCATTAAAATAATTTGACTTCCGACTCATCTAAGAAAGATATTAAGGGATATTCTTCATTAAATAAAAGGGTCTACCTTGAAATAAATGGCCATATCTTCGTCAAAAATTGCACCCTTTCAATTACAAAGGTGTTTTTAGAATTTACTCGATCTTTGAAACAAAACTGCATTAAAAAAATTTGACTTCCGACTCATCTAAGAAAGATATTAAGAGATATTCTTCGATTAATGTAAAATATAAGCCAAACATTAAATAGGGTCAACCTTGAAATAAATGGCCATATCTTCGGCAAAAATTGCCATATTTCAAATATAGAGGTGTTTTTAGAATTCACTCAATCTTTGAAACAAAACTGCATTAAAATAATTTGACTTCCGACTCCTCTAAGAAAGATATTAAGGGATATTCTTGATTAACAGAAAATATATGGAAAGCATTAAATAGGGTCTACCTTGAAATAAATGGCCATATCTTCGTCTCAAAATTGCCCCATTTCAATTATAAAGGTGTTTTTAGAATTCACTCGATCTTTGGAACAAAACTGCATTAAAATAATTTGACTTCCGACTCATCTAAGAAAGATATTAAGGGATATTCTTCGATTAATAGAAAATATATGGAAAGCATTAAATAGGGTCTACCTTGAAATAAATGGCCATATCTTCGTCAAAAATTGCCCCATTTCAATTATAAAGGTGTTTTTAGAATTCACTTGATCTTTGGAACAAAACTGCATTAAAATAATTTGACTTCCGACTCATCTAAGAAAGATATTAAGGGATATTCTTCGATTAAATAGAAAATATATGGAAAGCATTAAATAGGGTCTACCTTGAAATAAATGGCCATATCTTCGTCAAAAATTGCCCCATTTCAATTATAAAGGTGTTTTTAGAATTCACTTGATCTTTGAAACAAAACTGCATTAAAATAATTTGACTTCCGACTCATCTAAGAAAGATATTAAGGGATATTCTTGATTAACAGAAAATATATGGAAAGCATTAAATAGGGTCTACCTTGAAATAAATGGCCATATCTTCGTCAAAAATTGCCCCATTTCAATTATAAAGGTGTTTTTAGAATTCACTCGATCTTTGGAACAAAACTGCATTAAAATAATTTGACTTCCGACTCATCTAAGAAAGATATTAAGGGATATTCTTCGATTAACAGAAAATATATGGAAAGCATTAAATAGGGTCTACCTTGAAATAAATGGCCATATCTTCGTCAAAAATTGCCCCATTTCAATTATAAAGGTGTTTTTAGAATTCACTCGATCTTTGGAACAAAACTGCATTAAAATAATTTGACTTCCGACTCATCTAAGAAAGATATTAAGGGATATTCTTCGATTAATAGAAAATATATGGAAAGCATTAAATAGGGTCTACCTTGAAATAAATGGCCATATCTTCGTCAAAAATTGCCCCATTTCAATTATAAAGGTGTTTTTAGAATTCACTAGATCTTTGGAACAAAACTGCATTAAAATAATTTGACTTCCGACTCATCTAAGAAAGATATTAAGGGATATTCTTGATTAACAGAAAATATATGGAAAGCATTAAATAGGGTCTACCTTGAAATAAATGGCCATATCTTCGTCAAAAATTGCCCCATTTCAATTATAAAGGTGTTTTTAGAATTCACTTGATCTTTGGAACAAAACTGCATTAAAATAATTTGACTTCCGACTCATCTAAGAAAGATATTAAGGGATATTCTTCGATAAATAGAAAATATATGGAAAGCATTAAATAGGGTCTACCTTGAAATAAATGGCCATATCTTCGTCAAAAATTGCCCCATTTCAATTATAAAGGTGTTTTTAGAATTCACTCGATCTTTGGAACAAAACTGCATTAAAATAATTTGACTTCCGACTCATCTAAGAAAGATATTAAGGGATATTCTTGATTAACAGAAAATATATGGAAAGCATTAAATAGGGTCTACCTTGAAATAAATGGCCATATCTTCGTCAAAAATTGCCCCATTTCAATTATAAAGGTGTTTTTAGAATTCACTCGATCTTTGGAACAAAACTGCATTAAAATAATTTGACTTCCGACTCATCTAAGAAAGATATTAAGGGATATTCTTCGATTAAATAGAAAATATATGGAAAGCATTAAATAGGGTCTACCTTGAAATAAATGGCCATATCTTCGTCAAAAATTGCCCCATTTCAATTATAAAGGTGTTTTTAGAATTCACTTGATCTTTGGAACAAAACTGCATTAAAATAATTTGACTTCCGACTCATCTAAGAAAGATATTAAGGGATATTGTTCGATTAACAGAAAATATATGGAAAGCATTAAATAGGGTCTACCTTGAAATAAATGGCCATATCTTCGTCAAAAATTGCCCCATTTCAATTATAAAGGTGTTTTTAGAATTCACTCGATCTTTGGAACAAAACTGCATTAAAATAATTTGACTTCCGACTCATCTAAGAAAGATATTAAGAGATATTCTTCGATTAATAGAAAATATAAGGCAAACATTAAATAGGGTCAACCTTGAAATAAATGGCCATATCTTCGTCAAAAATTGCCCCATTTCAATTATAAAGGTGTTTTTAGAATTCACTTGATCTTTGGAACCAAACTGCATTAAAATAATTTGACTTCCGACTCATCTAAGAAAGATATTAAGGGATATTCTTCTATAAATAAAAAATATATGGAAAGCATTAAATAGGGTCTACCTTGAAATAAATGGCCATATCTTCGTCTCAAATTGCCTCATTTCAATTATAAAGGTGTTTTTAGAATTCGCTCGATCTTTGAAACAAAACTGCATTAAAATAAATTGACTTCCGACTCATCTAAGAAAGATATTAAGGGATATTCTTCGATAAATAGAAAATATATGGAAAGCATTAAATAGGGTCTACCTTGAAATAAATGGCCATATCTTCGTCAAAAATTGCCCCATTTCAATTGTAAAGGTGTTTTTAGAATTCGCTAGATCTTTGGAACAAAACTGCATTAAAATAATTTGACTTCCAACTCATCTAAGAAAGATATTAAGGGATATTCTTGATTAACAGAAAATATATGGAAAGCATTAAATAGGCTCTACCTTGAAATACATGGCCATATCTTCGTCAAAAATTGCCCCATTTCAATTATAAAGGTGTTTTTAGAATTCACTTAATCTTTGGAACAAAACTGCATTAAAATAATTTGACTTCCGACTCCTCTAAGAAAGATATTAAGGGATATTCTTCGATAAATAGAAAATATATGGAAAGCATTAAATAGGGTCTACCTTGAAAGAAATGGCCATATCTTCGTAAAAAATTGCCCCATTTCAATTATAAAGGTGTTTTTAGAATTCACTCGATCTTTGGAACAAAACTGCATTAAAATAATTTGACTTCCGACTCATCTAAGAAAGATATTAAGGGATATTGTTGATTAACAGAAAATATATGGAAAGCATTAAATATGGTCTACCTTGAAATAAATGGCCATATCTCCGTCAAAAATTGCACCCTTTCAATTATAAAGGTGTTTTTAGAATTTACTCGATCTTTTAAACAAAACTGCATTAAAATACTTTGACTTCCGACTCATCTAAGAAAGATATTAAAAGATATTATTCGATTAATAGAAAATATAAGCCAAACATTAAATAGGGTCAACCTTGAAATAAATGGCCATATCTTCGTAAAAAATTGCCATATTTAAAATATAAAGGTGTTTTTAGAATTCACTCGATCTTTGGAACAAAACTGCATTAAAATAATTTGACTTTCGACTCATCTAAGAAAGATATTAAGGGATATTCTTGATTAACAGAAAATATATGGAAAGCATTAAATAGGGTCTACCTTGAAATAAATGGCCATATCTTCGTCTAAAATTGCCCCATTTCAATTATAAAGGTGTTTTTAGAATTCACTTAATCTTTGGAACAAAACTGCATTAAAATAATTTGACTTCCGACTCATCTAAGAAAGATATTAAGGGATATTCTTCGATAAATAGAAAATATATGGAAAGCATTAAATAGGGTCTACCTTGAAATAAATGGCCATATCTTCGTCTCAAATTGCCCCATTTCAATTATAAAGGTGTTTTTAGAATTCGCTCAATCTTTGAAACAAAACTGCGTTAAAATAATTTGACTTCCGACTCGTCTAAGAAAGATATTAAGAGATACTCTTCGATTAATAGAAAATATAAGCCAAACATTAAATAGGGTCAACCTTGAAATAAATGGCCATATCTTCGTCCAAAATTGCTCCATTTCAATTATAAAGGTGTTTTTAGAATTCACTTGATCTTTGGAACAAAACTGCATTAAAATAATTTGACTTCCGACTCATCTAAAAAAGATATTAAGGGATATTGTTGATTAACAGAAAATATATGGAAAGCATTAAATAGGGTCTACCTTGAAATAAATGGCCATATCTTCGTCAAAAATTGCCCCATTTCAATTATAAAGGTGTTTTTAGAATTCACTCGATCTTTGGAACAAAACTGCATTAAAATAATTTGACTTCCGACTCATCTAAGAAAGATATTAAGGGATATTCTTCGATTAATAGAAAATATAAGCCAAACATTAAATAGGGTCAACCTTGAAATAAATGGCCATATCTTCGTCAAAAATTGCCCCATTTCAATTATAAAGGTGTTTTTAGAATTCACTCGATCTTTGGAACAAAACTGCATTAAAATAATTTGACTTCCGACTCATCTAAGAAAGATATTAAGGGATATTCTTCGATTAATAGAAAATATAAGGCAAAGCATTAAATAGGGTCTACCTTGAAATAAATGGCCATATCTTCGTCAAAAATTGCCCTATTTCAATTATAAAGGTGTTTTTAGAATTCACTCGATCTTTGAAACAAAACTGCATTAAAATAATTTGACTTCCGACTCATCTAAGAAAGATATTAAGGGATATTCTTCGATTAATAGAAAATATATGGAAAGCATTAAATAGGGTCTACCTTGAAATAAATGGCCATATCTTCGTCAAAAATTGCCCCATTTCAATTATAAAGGTGTTTTTAGAATTCACTTGATCTTTGGAACAAAACTGCATTAAAATAATTTGACTTCCGACTCATCTAAGAAAGATATTAAGGGATATTCTTCGATAAATAGAAAATATATGGAAAGCATTAAATAGGGTCTACCTTGAAATAAATGGCCATATCTTCGTCTCAAATTGCCCCATTTCAATTATAGAGGTGTTTTTACAATTCTTTGGAACAAAACTGCATTAAAATAATTTGACTTTCGACTCATCTAAGAAAGATATTAAGGGATATTCTTCGATAAATAGAAAATATATGGAAAGCATTAAATAGGGTCTACCTTGAAATAAATGGCCATATCTTCGTCAAAAATTGCCCCATTTCAATTATAAAGGTGTTTTTAGAATTCACTAGATCTTTGGAACAAAACTGCATTAAAATAATTTGACTTCCGACTCATCTAAGAAAGATATTAAGGGATATTCTTCGATTAACAGAAAATATATGGAAAGCATTAAATAGGGTCTACCTTGAAATAAATGGCCATATCTTCGTCAAAAATTGCCCCATTTCAATTATAAAGGTGTTTTTAGAATTCACTTAATCTTTGGAACAAAACTGCATTAAAATAATTTGACTTCCGACTCATCTAAGAAAGATATTAAGGGATATTCTTCGATAAATAGAAAATATATGGAAAGCATTAAATAGGGTCTACCTTGAAATAAATGGCCATATCTTCGTCAAAAAATTGCCCCATTTCAATTATAAAGGTGTTTTTAGAATTCACTTGATCTTTGGAACAAAACTGCATTAAAATAATTTGACTTCCGACTCATCTAAGAAAGATATTAAGGGATATTGTTGATTAACAGAAAATATATGGAAAGCATTAAATAGGGTCTACCTTGAAATAAATGGCCATATCTTCGTCAAAAATTGCACCCTTTCAATTATAAAGGTGTTTTTAGAATTCACTCGATCTTTGAAACAAAACTGCATTAAAATAATTTGACTTCCGACTCATCTAAGAAAGATATTAAAAGATATTCTTCGATTAATAGAAAATATAAGCCAAACATTAAATAGGGTCAACCTTGAAATAAATGGCCATATCTTCGTAAAAAATTGCCCTATTTCAAATATAAAGGTGTTTTTAGAATTCACTCGATCTTTGGAACAAAACTGCATTAAAATAATTTGACTTCCGACTCATCTAAGAAAGATATTAAGGGATATTCTTGATTAACAGAAAATATATGGAAAGCATTAAATAGGGTCTACCTTGAAATAAATGGCCATATCTTCGTCTCAAATTGCCACATTTCAATTATAAAGATTTTTTTAGAATTCACTTAATCTTTGGAACAAAACTGCATTAAAATAATTTGACTTCCGACTCATCTAAGAAAGATATTAAGGGATATTCTTCGATAAATAGAAAATATATGGAAAGCATTAAATAGGGTCTACCTTGAAATAAATGGCCATATCTTCGTCTCAAATTGCCCCATTTCAATTATAAAGGTGTTTTTAGAATTCGCTCAATCTTTGAAACAAAACTGCGTTAAAATAATTTGACTTCCGACTCGTCTAAGAAAGATATTAAGAGATACTCTTCGATTAATAGAAAATATAAGCCAAACATTAAATAGGGTCAACCTTGAAATAAATGGCCATATCTTCGTCTCAAATTGCCCCATTTCAATTATAAAGGTGTTTTTAGAATTCACTTGATCTTTGGAACAAAACTGCATTAAAATAATTTGACTTCCGACTCATCTAAGAAAGATATTAAGGGATATTCTTCGATTAATAGAAAATATATGGAAAGCATTAAATAGGGTCTACCTTGAAATAAATGGCCATATCTTCGTCAAAAATTGCCCCATTTCAATTATAAAGGTGTTTTTAGAATTCACTCGATCTTTGGAACAAAACTGCATTAAAATAATTTGACTTCCGACTCATCTAAGAAAGATATTAAGGGATATTCTTCGATTAATAGAAAATATAAGCCAAGCATTAAATAGGGTCAACCTTGAAATAAATGGCCATATCTTCGTCAAAAATTGCACCCTTTCAATTATAAAGGTGTTTTTAGAATTTACTCGATCTTTGAAACAAAACTGCATTAAAATAATTTGACTTCCGACTCATCTAAGAAAGATATTAAGAGATATTCTTCGATTAATAGAAAATATATGCCAAACATTAAATAGGGTCAACCTTGAAATAAATGGCCATATCTTCGTCAAAAATTGCCCTATTTCAAATATAAAGGTGTTTTTAGAATTCACTCGATCTTTGAAACAAAACTGCATTAAAATAATTTGACTTCCGACTCATCTAAGAAAGATATTAAGGGATATTCTTGATTAACAGAAAATATATGGAAAGCATTAAATAGGGTCTACCTTGAAATAAATGGCCATATCTTCGTCTCAAATTGCCCCATTTCAATTATAAAGGTGTTTTTAGAATTCGCTTAATCTTTGGAACAAAACTGCATTAAAATAATTTGACTTCCGACTCATCTAAGAAAGATATTAAGGGATATTCTTCGATAAATAGAAAATATATGGAAAGCATTAAATAGGGTCTACCTTGAAATAAATGGCCATATCTTCGTCTCAAATTGCCCCATTTCAATTATAAAGGTGTTTTTAGAATTCGCTCAATCTTTGAAACAAAACTGCATTAAAATAATTTGACTTCCGACTCATCTAAGAAAGATATTAAGGGATATTCTTCGATAAATAGAAAATATATGGAAAGCATTAAATAGGGTCTACCTTGAAATAAATGGCCATATCTTCGTCAAAAATTGCCCCATTTCAATTATAAAGGTGTTTTTAGAATTCACTCAATCTTTGAAACAAAACTGCATTAAAATAATTTGACTTCCGACTCATCTAAGAAAGATATTAAGGGATATTCTTGATTAACAGAAAATATATGGAAAGCATTAAATAGGGTCTACCTTGAAATAAATGGCCATATCTTCGTCAAAAATTGCCCCATTTCAATTATAAAGGTGTTTTTAGAATTCACTCAATCTTTGGAACAAAACTGCATTAAAATAATTTGACTTCCGACTCATCTAAGAAAGATATTAAGGGATATTCTTCGATAAATAGAAAATATATGGAAAGCATTAAATAGGGTCTACCTTGAAATAAATGGCCATATCTTCGTCAAAAATTGCCCCATTTCAATTATAAAGGTGTTTTTAGAATTCACTCGATCTTTGGAACAAAACTGCATTAAAATAATTTGACTTCCGACTCATCTAAGAAAGATATTAAGGGATATTGTTGATTAACAGAAAATATATGGAAAGCATTAAATATGGTCTACCTTGAAATAAATGGCCATATCTCCGTCAAAAATTGCACCCTTTCAATTATAAAGGTGTTTTTAGAATTTACTCGATCTTTTAAACAAAACTGCATTAAAATACTTTGACTTCCGACTCATCTAAGAAAGATATTAAAAGATATTATTCGATTAATAGAAAATATAAGCCAAACATTAAATAGGGTCAACCTTGAAATAAATGGCCATATCTTCGTAAAAAATTGCCATATTTAAAATATAAAGGTGTTTTTAGAATTCACTCGATCTTTGGAACAAAACTGCATTAAAATAATTTGACTTCCGACTCATCTAAGAAAGATATTAAGGGATATTCTTGATTAACAGAAAATATATGGAAAGCATTAAATAGGGTCTACCTTGAAATAAATGGCCATATCTTCGTCTCAAATTGCCCCATTTCAATTATAAAGGTGTTTTTAGAATTCACTTAATCTTTGGAACAAAACTGCATTAAAATAATTTGACTTCCGACTCATCTAAGAAAGATATTAAGGGATATTCTTCGATAAATAGAAAATATATGGAAAGCATTAAATAGGGTCTACCTTGAAATAAATGGCCATATCTTCGTCTCAAATTGCCCCATTTCAATTATAAAGGTGTTTTTAGAATTCGCTCAATCTTTGAAACAAAACTGCATTAAAATAAATTGACTTCCGACTCATCTAAGAAAGACATTAAGGGATATTCTTCGATTAATAGAAAATATAAGCCAAACATTAAATAGGGTCAACCTTGAAATAAATGGCCATATCTTTGTCTCAAATTGCCCCATTTCAATTATAAAGGTGTTTTTAGAATTCACTTGATCTTTGGAACAAAACTGCATTAAAATAATTTGACTTCCGACTCATCTAAGAAAGATATTAAGGGATATTGTTGATTAACAGAAAATATATGGAAAGCATTAAATAGGGTCTACCTTGAAATAAATGGCCATATCTTCGTCAAAAATTGCACCCATTTCAATTATAAAGGTGTTTTTAGAATTTACTCGATCTTTGCAACAAAACTGCATTAAAATAATTTGACTTCCGACTCATCTAAGAAAGATATTAAGGGATATTCTTCGATTATAGAAAATATAAGCCAAACACTAAATAGGGTCAACCTTGAAATAAATGGCCATATCTTCGTAAAAAATTGCCATATTTCAAATATAAAGGTGTTTTTAGAATTCACTCGATCTTTAAAACAAAACTGCATTAAAATAATTTGACTTCCGACTCATCTAAGAAAGATATTAAGGGATATTCTTCGATAAATAGAAAATATATGGAAAGCATTAAATAGGGTCTACCTTGAAATAAATGGCCATATCTTCGTAAAAAATTGCCCAATTTCAATTATAAAGGTGTTTTTAGAATTCACTCGATCTTTGGAACAAAACTGCATTAAAATAATTTGACTTCCGACTCATCTAAGAAAGATATTAAGGGATATTCTTGATTAACAGAAAATATATGGAAAGCATTAAATAGGGTCTACCTTGAAATAAATGGCCATATCTTCGTCTCAAATTGCCCCATTTCAATTATAAAGGTGTTTTTAGAATTCACTTAATCTTTGGAACAAAACTGCATTAAAATAATTTGACTTCCGACTCATCTAAGAAAGATATTAAGGGATATTCTTCGATAAATAGAAAATATATGGAAAGCATTAAATAGGGTCTACCTTGAAATAAATGGCCATATCTTCGTCTCAAATTGCCCCATTTCAATTATAAAGGTGTTTTTAGAATTCGCTCAATCTTTGAAACAAAACTGCATTAAAATAAATTGACTTTCGACTCATCTAAGAAAGACATTAAGGGATATTCTTCGATTAATAGAAAATATAAGCCAAACATTAAATAGGGTCAACCTTGAAATAAATGGCCATATCTTTGTCTCAAATTGCCTAATTTCAATTATAAAGGTGTTTTAAGAATTCACTTGATCTTTGGAACAAAACTGCATTAAAATAATTTGACTTCCGACTCATCTAAGAAAGATATTAAGGGATATTGTTGATTAACAGAAAATATATGGAAAGCATTAAATAGGGTCTACCTTGAAATAAATGGCCATATCTTCGTCAAAAATTGCCCCCTTTCAATTATAAAGGTGTTTTTAGAATTTACTCGATCTTTGCAACAAAACTGCATCAAAATAAATTGACTTCCGACTCATCTAAGAAAGATATTAAGGGATATTCTTCGATTAATAGAAAATATAAGCCAAACATTAAATAGGGTCAACCTTGAAATAAATGGCCATATCTTCGTCAAAAATTGCCCCATTTCAATTATAAAGGTGTTTTTAGAATTCGCTTGATCTTTGGAACAAAACTGCATTAAAATAATTTGACTTCCGACTCATCTAAGAAAGATATTAAGGGATATTCTTCGATAAATAGAAAATATATGGAAAGCATTAAATAGGGTCTACCTTGAAATAAATGGCCATATCTTCGTCTCAAATTGCCCCATTTCAATTATAAAGGTGTTTTTAGAATTCACTCGATCTTTGAAACAAAACTGCATTAAAATAATTTGACTTCCGACTCATCTAAGAAAGATATTAAGGGATATTCTTCGATTAATAGAAAATATATGGAAAGCATTAAATAGGGTCTACCTTGAAATAAATGGCCATATCTTCGTCAAAAATTGCCCCATTTCAATTATAAAGGTGTTTTTAGAATTCGCTCGAATCTTTGGAACAAAACTGCATTAAAATAATTTGACTTCCGACTCATCTAAGAAAGATATTAAGGGATATTCTTCGATTAACAGAAAATATATGGAAAGCATTAAATAGGGTCTACCTTGAAATAAATGGCCATATCTTCGTCAAAAATTGCCCCATTTCAATTATAAAGGTGTTTTTAGAATTCACTTAATCTTTGGAACAAAACTGCATTAAAATAATTTGACTTCCGACTCATCTAAGACAGATATTAAGGGATAATCTTCCATAAATAGAAAATATATGGAAAGCATTAAATAGGGTCTACCTTGAAATAAATGACCATATCTTCGTCTCAAATTGCCCCATTTCAATTATAAAGGTGTTTTTAGAATTCGCTCGATCTTTGGAACAAAACTGCATTAAAATAATTTGACTTCCTACTCATCTAAGAAAGATATTAAGGGATATTCTTGATTAACAGAAAATATATGGAAAGCATTAAATAGGGTCTACCTTGAAATAAATGGCCATATCTTCGTCAAAAATTGCCCCCTTTCAATTATAAAGGTGTTTTTAGAATTCACTCGATCTTTGGAAACAAAACTGCATTAAAATAATTTGACTTCCGACTCATCTAAGAAAGATATTAAGGGATATTCTTCGATTAATAGAAAATATAAGCCAAACATTAAATAGGGTCAACCTTGAAATAAATGGCCATATCTTCGTAAAAAATTACCATATTTCAAATATAAAGGTGTTTTTAGAATTCACTCGATCTTTGGAACAAAACTGCATTAAAATAATTTGACTTCCGACTCATCTAAGAAAGATATTAAGGGATATTCTTGATTAACAGAAAATATATGGAAAGCATTAAATAGGGTCTACCTTGAAATAAATGGCCATATCTTCGTCAAAAATAGCCCCATTTCAATTATAAAGATGTTTTTAGAATTCACTCGATCTTTGGAACAAAACTGCATTAAAATAATTTGACTTCCGACTCATCTAAGAAAGATATTAAGGGATATTCTTCGATTAATAGAAAATATAAGCCAAACATTAAATAGGGTCAACCTTGAAATAAATGGCCATATCTTTGTCTCAAATTGCCCCATTTCAATTATAAAGGTGTTTTTAGAATTCACTCGATCTTTGGAACAAAACTGCATTAAAATAATTTGACTTCCGACTCATCTAAGAAAGATATTAAGGGATATTGTTCGATTAACAGAAAATATATGGAAAGCATTAAATAGGGTCTACCTTGAAATAAATGGCCATATCTTCGTCAAAAATTGCCCCCTTTCAATTATAAAGGTGTTTTTAGAATTCACTCGATCTTTGGAACAAAACTGCATTAAAATAATTTGACTTCCGACTCATCTAAGAAAGATATTAAGGGATATTCTTCGATTAATAGAAAATATAAGCAAAGCATTAAATAGGGTCTACCTTGAAATAAATGGCCATATCTTCGTCAAAAATTGCACCCTTTCAATTATAAAGGTGTTTTTAGAATTTACTCGATCTTTTAAACAAAACTGCATTAAAATACTTTGACTTCCGACTCATCTAAGAAAGATATTAAAAGATATTATTCGATTAATAGAAAATATAAGCCAAACATTAAATAGGGTCAACCTTGAAATAAATGGCCATATCTTCGTAAAAAATTGCCATATTTAAAATATAAAGGTGTTTTTAGAATTCACTCGATCTTTGGAACAAAACTGCATTAAAATAATTTGACTTCCGACTCATCTAAGAAAGATATTAAGGGATATTCTTGATTAACAGAAAATATATGGAAAGCATTAAATAGGGTCTACCTTGAAATAAATGGCCATATCTTCGTCTCAAATTGCCCCATTTCAATTATAAAGGTGTTTTTAGAATTCACTTAATCTTTGGAACAAAACTGCATTAAAATAATTTGACTTCCGACTCATCTAAGAAAGATATTAAGGGATATTCTTCGATAAATAGAAAATATATGGAAAGCATTAAATAGGGTCTACCTTGAAATAAATGGCCATATCTTCGTCTCAAATTGCCCCATTTCAATTATAAAGGTGTTTTTAGAATTCGCTCAATCTTTGAAACAAAACTGCATTAAAATAAATTGACTTTCGACTCATCTAAGAAAGACATTAAGGGATATTCTTCGATTAATAGAAAATATAAGCCAAACATTAAATAGGGTCAACCTTGAAATAAATGGCCATATCTTTGTCTCAAATTGCCCCATTTCAATTATAAAGGTGTTTTTAGAATTCACTTGATCTTTGGAACAAAACTGCATTAAAATAATTTGACTTCCGACTCATCTAAGAAAGATATTAAGGGATATTGTTGATTAACAGAAAATATATGGAAAGCATTAAATAGGGTCTACCTTGAAATAAATGGCCATATCTTCGTCAAAAATTGCACCCTTTCAATTATAAAGGTGTTTTTAGAATTTACTCGATCTTTGCAACAAAACTGCATCAAAATAAATTGACTTCCGACTCATCTAAGAAAGATATTAAGGGATATTCTTCGATTAATAGAAAATATAAGCCAAACATTAAATAGGGTCAACCTTGAAATAAATGGCCATATCTTTGTCAAAAATTGCCCCATTTCAATTATAAAGGTGTTTGTAGAATTCACTTAATCTTTGGAAGAAAACTGCATTAAAATAATTTGACTTCCGACTCATCTAAGAAAGATATTAAGGGATATTGTTGATTAACAGAAAATATATGGAAAGCATTAAATATGGTCTACCTTGAAATAAATGGCCATATCTCCGTCAAAAATTGCACCCTTTCAATTATAAAGGTGTTTTTAGAATTTACTCGATCTTTTAAACAAAACTGCATTAAAATACTTTGACTTCCGACTCATCTAAGAAAGATATTAAAAGATATTATTCGATTAATAGAAAATATAAGCCAAACATTAAATAGGGTCAACCTTGAAATAAATGGCCATATCTTCGTAAAAAATTGCCATATTTAAAATATAAAGGTGTTTTTAGAATTCACTCGATCTTTGGAACAAAACTGCATTAAAATAATTTGACTTCCGACTCATCTAAGAAAGATATTAAGGGATATTCTTGATTAACAGAAAATATATGGAAAGCATTAAATAGGGTCTACCTTGAAATAAATGGCCATATCTTCGTCTCAAATTGCCCCATTTCAATTATAAAGGTGTTTTTAGAATTCACTTAATCTTTGGAACAAAACTGCATTAAAATAATTTGACTTCCGACTCATCTAAGAAAGATATTAAGGGATATTCTTCGATAAATAGAAAATATATGGAAAGCATTAAATAGGGTCTACCTTGAAATAAATGGCCATATCTTCGTCTCAAATTGCCCCATTTCAATTATAAAGGTGTTTTTAGAATTCACTCAATCTTTGGAACAAAACTGCATTAAAATAATTTGACTTCCGACTCATCTAAGAAAGATATTAAGGGATATTCTTCGATAAATAGAAAATATATGGAAAGCATTAAATAGGGTCTACCTTGAAATAAATGGCCATATCTTCGTCAAAAATTGCCCCATTTCAATTATAAAGGTGTTTTTAGAATTCACTCAATCTTTGGAACAAAACTGCATTAAAATAATTTGACTTCCGACTCATCTAAGAAAGATATTAAGGGATATTCTTCGATAAATAGAAAATATATGGAAAGCATTAAATAGGGTCTACCTTGAAATAAATGGCCATATCTTCGTCAAAAATTGCCCAATTTCAATTATAAAGGTGTTTTTAGAATTCACTCGATCTTTGGAACAAAACTGCATTAAAATAATTTGACTTCCGACTCATCTAAGAAAGATATTAAGGGATATTCTTGATTAACAGAAAATATATGGAAAGCATTAAATAGGGTCTACCTTGAAATAAATGGCCATATCTTCGTCAAAAATTGCCCCATTTCAATTATAAAGGTGTTTTTAGAATTCACTCAATCTTTGGAACAAAACTGCATTAAAATAATTTGACTTCCGACTCATCTAAGAAAGACATTAAGGGATATTCTTCGATTAATAGAAAATATAAGGCAAGCATTAAATAGGGTCTACCTTGAAATAAATGGCCATATCTTTGTCAAAAATTGCCCCATTTCAATTATAAAGGTGTTTTTAGAATTTACTCGATCTTTGCAACAAAACTGCATTAAAATAAATTGACTTCCGACTCATCTAAGAAAGATATTAAGAGATATTCTTCGATTAATAGAAAATATAAGCCAAACATTAAATAGGGTCAACCTTGAAATAAATGGCCATATCTTCGGCAAAAATTGCCATATTTCAAATATAAAGGTGTTTTTAGAATTCACTCGATCTTTGAAACAAAACTGCATTAAAATAATTTGACTTCCGACTCATCTAAGAAAGATATTAAGGGATATTCTTGATTAACAGAAAATATATGGAAAGCATTAAATAGGGTCTACCTTGAAATAAATGGCCATATCTTCGTCTCAAATTGCCCCATTTCAATTATAAAGGTGTTTTTAGAATTCACTTAATCTTTGGAACAAAACTGCATTAAAATAATTTGACTTCCGACTCATCTAAGAAAGATATTAAGGGATATTCTTCGATTAATAGAAAATATAAGCCAAACATTAAATAGGGTCTACCTTGAAATAAATGGCCATATCTTCGTCAAAAATTGCCCCATTTCAATTATAAAGGTGTTTTTAGAATTCACTTGATCTTTGGAACAAAACTGCATTAAAATAATTTGACTTCCGACTCATCTAAGAAAGATATTAAGGGATATTTTTGATTAACAGAAAATATATGGAAAGCATTAAATAGGGTCTACCTTGAAATAAATGGCCATATCTTCGTCAAATGTTGCCACATTTCAATTATAAAGGTGTTTTTAGAATTTACTCGATCTTTGAAACAAAACTGCATTAAAATACTTTGACTTCCGACTCATCTAAGAAAGATATTAAAAGATATTCTTCGATTAATAGAAAATATAAGCCAAACATTAAATAGGGTCAACCTTGAAATAAATGGCCATATCTTTGTCTCAAATTGCCCCATTTCAATTATAAAGGTGTTTTTAGAATTCACTCAATCTTTGGAACAAAACTGCATTAAAATAATTTGACTTCCGACTCATCTAAGAAAGATATTAAGGGATATTCTTGATTAACAGAAAATATATGGAAAGCATTAAATAGGGTCTACCTTGAAATAAATGGCCATATCTTCGTCAAAAATTGCCCCATTTCAATTATAAAGGTGTTTTTAGAATTCGCTCGATCTTTGGAACAAAACTGCATTAAAATAATTTGACTTCCGACTCATCTAAGAAAGATATTAAGGGATATTCTTCGATTAATAGAAAATATAAGGAAAGCATTAAATAGGGTCAACCTTGAAATAAATGGCCATATCTTCGTCAAAAATTGCCCCATTTCAATTATAAAGGTGTTTTTAGAATTCGCTCGATCTTTGGAACAAAACTGCATTAAAATAATTTGACTTCCGACTCATCTAAGAAAGATATTAAGGGATATTCTTCGATTAACAGAAAATATATGGAAAGCATTAAATAGGGTCTACCTTGAAATAAATGGCCATATCTTCGTCTCAAATTGCCCCATTTCAATTATAAAGGTGTTTTTAGAATTCGCTCGATCTTTGAAACAAAACTGCATTAAAATAATTTGACTTCCGACTCATCTAAGAAAGATATTAAGGGATATTCTTCGATAAATAGAAAATATATGGAAAGCATTAAATAGGGTCAACCTTGAAATAAATGGCCATATCTTCGTCACAAATTGCCCCATTTCAATTATAAAGGTGTTTTTAGAATTCGCTAGATCTTTGGAACAAAACTGCATTAAAATAATTTGACTTCCGACTCATCTAAGAAAGATATTAAGGGATATTCTTGATTAACAGAAAATATATGGAAAGCATTAAATAGGCTCTACCTTGAAATACATGGCCATATCTTCGTCAAAAATTGCCCCATTTCAATTATAAAGGTGTTTTTAGAATTCACTTAATCTTTGGAACAAAACTGCATTAAAATAATTTGACTTCCGACTCATCTAAGAAAGATATTAAGGGATATTCTTCGATAAATAGAAAATATATGGAAAGCATTAAATAGGGTCTACCTTGAAATAAATGGCCATATCTTCGTCAAAAATTGCCCCATTTCAATTATAAAGGTGTTTTTAGAATTCGCTCGATCTTTGGAACAAAACTGCATTAAAATAATTTGACTTCCGACTCATCTAAGAAAGATATTAAGGGATATTCTTGATTAACAGAAAATATATGGAAAGCATTAAATAGGGTCTACCTTGAAATAAATGGCCATATCTTCGTCAAAAATTGCCCCATTTCAATTATAAAGGTGTTTTTAGAATTCACTTAATCTTTGGAACAAAACTGCATTAAAATAATTTGACTTCCGACTCATCTAAGAAAGATATTAAGGGATATTCTTCGATTAATAGAAAATATATGGAAAGCATTAAATAGGGTCTACCTTGAAATAAATGGCCATATCTTCGTCAAAAATTGCCCCATTTCAATTATAAAGGTGTTTTTAGAATTCACTCGATCTTTGGAACAAAACTGCATTAAAATAATTTGACTTCCGACTCATCTAAGAAAGATATTAAGGGATATTCTTGATTAACAGAAAATATATGGAAAGCATTAAATAGGGTCTACCTTGAAATAAATTGCCATATCTTCGTCAAAAATTGCCCCCTTTCAATTATAAAGGTGTTTTTAGAATTCACTCGATCTTTGAAACAAAACTGCATTAAAATAATTTGACTTCCGACTCATCTAAGAAAGATATTAAAGGATATTCTTCGATTAATAGAAAATATAAGCCAAACATTAAATAGGGTCAACCTTGAAATAAATGGCCATATCTTCGTCTAAAATTACCATATTTCAAATATAAAGGTGTTTTTAGAATTCACTCGATCTTTGGAACAAAACTGCATTAAAATAATTCGACTTCCGACTCATCTAAGAAAGATATTAAGGGATATTCTTCGATTAATAGAAAATATAAGCCAAACATTAAATAGGGTCAACCTTGAAATAAATGGCCATATCTTCGTCTCAAATTGCCCCATTTCAATTATAAAGGTGTTTTTAGAATTCGCTCGATCTTTGGAACAAAACTGCATTAAAATAATTTGACTTCCGACTCATCTAAGAAAGATATTAAGGGATATTCTTCGATTAATAGAAAATATAAGCCAAGCATTAAATAGGGTCAACCTTGAAATAAATGGCCATATCTTCGTCAAAAATTGCCCCATTTCAATTATAAAGGTGTTTTTAGAATTCACTCGATCTTTGGAACAAAACTGCATTAAAATAATTTGACTTTCGACTCATCTAAGAAAGATATTAAGGGATATTCTTGATTAACAGAAAATATATGGAAAGCATTAAATGGGGTCTACCTTGAAATAAATGGCCATATCTTCGTCCAAAATTGCCCCATTTCAATTATAAAGGTGTTTTTAGAATTCGCTCGATCTTTGAAACAAAACTGCATTAAAATAATTTGACTTCCGACTCATCTAAGAAAGATATTAAGGGATATTCTCGATAAATAGAAAATATAGGAAAGCATTAAATAGGGTCTACCTTGAAATAAATGGCCATATCTTCGTCAAAAATTGCCCCATTTCAATTGTAAAGGTGTTTTTAGAATTCGCTAGATCTTTGGAACAAAACTGCATTAAAATAATTTGACTTCCGACTCATCTAAGAAAGATATTAAGGGATATTCTTGATTAACAGAAAATATATGGAAAGCATTAAATAGGCTCTACCTTGAAATAAATGGCCATATCTTCGTCAAAAAATTGCCCCATTTCAATTATAAAGGTGTTCTTAGAATTCACTTGATCTTTGGAACAAAACTGCATTAAAATAATTTGACTTCCGACTCATCTAAGAAAGATATTAAGGGATATTCTTCG
>NW_025063758.1:0-30909 GCF_018153295.1 Drosophila grimshawi | reverse complement strand
ATCTTTGGAACAAAACTGCATTAAAATAATTTGACTTCCGACTCATCTAAGAAAGATATTAAGGGATATTCTTCGATAAATAGAAAATATATGGAAAGCATTAAATAGGCTCTACCTTGAAATAAATGGTCATATCTTCGTCAAAAATTGCCCCATTTCAATTATAAAGGTGTTTTTAGAATTGAATCGATCTTTGAAACAAAACTGCATTAAAATAATTTGACTTCCGACTCATCTCAGAAAGATATTAAGAGATATTCTTGGATTAATAGAAAATATAAGCCAAACTTTAAATAGGGTCAACCAATATTTTTTTTTATTTCAATTATAAAGGTGTTTTTAGAATTCACTCGATATTTGGAACAAAACTGCATTAAAATAATTTGACTTCCGACTCATCTAAAAAGATATTAAGGGATATTTTTCGATTAACAGAAAATATATGGAAAGCATTAAATAGGGTCTACCTTGAAATAAATGGCCATATCTTCGTCAAAAATTGCCCCATTTCAATTAGAAAGATGTTTTTAAAATTCGCTTGATCTTTGGAACAAAACTTCATTAAAATAATTTGACTTCCGACTCATCTAAGAAAGATATTAAGGGATATTCTTCGATAAATAGAAAATATATGGAAAGCATTAAATAGGGTCTACCTTGAAATAAATGGCCATATCTTCATAAAAAATTGCCCCATTTCAATTATAAAAATGTTTTTAGAATTCGCTTGATCTTTGGAACAAAACTGCATTAAAATAATTTGACTTCCGACTCATCTAAGAAAGATATTAAGGGATAATCTTCCATAAATGGAAAATATATGGAAAGCATTAAATAGGGTCTACCTTGAAATAAATGGCCATATCTTCGTCAAAAATTGCCCCATTTCAATTATAAAGGTGTTTTTAGAATTCACTCGATCTTTGGAACAAAACTGCATTAAAATAATTTGACTTCCGACTCATCTAAGAAAGATATAAAGGGATATTCTTGATTAACAGAAAATATATGGAAAGCATTAAATAGGGTCTACCTTGAAATAAATGGCCATATCTTCGTCTCAAATTGCCCTATTTCAATTATAAAGGTGTTTTTAGAATTCACTTAATCTTTGGAACAAAACTGCATTAAAATAATTTGACTTCCGACTCATCTAAGAAAGATATTAAGGGATATTCTTCGATAAATAGAAAATATATGGAAAGCATTAAATAGGCTCTACCTTGAAATAAATGGCCTTATCTTCGTCAAAAATTGCCCCATTTCAATTATAAAAGTGTTTTTACAATTCTTTGGAACAAAACTGCATTAAAATAATTTGACTTCCGACTCATCTAAGAAAGATATTAAGGGATATTCTTCGATAAATTGAAAATATATGGAAAGCATTAAATAGGGTCTACCTTGAAATAAATGGCCATATCTTCGTCTCAAATTGCCCCATTTCAATTATAAAGGTGTTTTTAGAATTCACTCAATCTTTGGAACAAAACTGCATTAAAATAATTTGACTTCCGTTTCATCTAAAAAAGATATTAAGGGATATTTTTGATTAACAGAAAATATATGGAAAGCATTAAATAGGGTCTACCTTGAAATAAATGGCCATATCTTCGTCTCAAATTGCCCCATTTCAATTAGAAAGATGTTTTTAAAATTCGCTTGATCTTTGGAACAAAACTTCATTAAAATAATTTGACTTCCGACTCATCTAAGAAAGATATTAAGGGATATTCTTCGATAAATAGAAAATATATGGAAAGCATTAAATAGGGTCTACCTTGAAATAAATGGCCATATCTTCATAAAAAATTGCCCCATTTCAATTATAAAAATGTTTTTAGAATTCGCTTGATCTTCGGAACAAAAACTGCATTAAAATAATTTGACTTCCGACTCATCTAAGAAAGATATTAAGGGATATTCTTCCATAAATGGAAAATATATGGAAAGCATTCTATAGGCTCTACCTTGAAATAAATGGTCATATCTTCGTCAAAAATTGCCCCATTTCAATTATAAAGGTGTTTTTAGAATTGAATCGATCTTTGAAACAAAACTGCATTAAAATAATTTGACTTCCGACTCATCTAAGAAAGACATTAAGGGATATTCTTCGATTAATAGAAAATATAAGCCAAACATTAAATAGGGTCAACCTTGAAATAAATGGCCATATCTTTGTCTCAAATTGCCCCATTTCAATTATAAAGGTGTTTTTAGAATTCATTTGATCTTTGACACAAAACTGCATTAAAATAATTTGACTTCCGACTCATCTAAGAAAGATATTAAGGGATATTTTTGATTAACAGAAAATATATGGAAAGCATTAAATAGGGTCTACCTTGAAATAATTGGCCATATCTTCGTCTCAAATTGCCCCATTTCAATTAGAAAGATGTTTTTAAATTTCGCTCGATCTTTGGAACAAAACTGCATTAAAATAATTCGAATTCCGACTCATCTAAGAAAGATATTAAGGGATATTCTTCGATAAATAGAAAATATATGGAAAGCATTAAATAGGGTCTACCTTGAAATAAATGGCCATATCTTCGTCAAAAATTGCCCCATTTCAATTATAAAGGTGTTTTTAGAATTCAATCGATCTTTGGAACAAAACTGCATTAAAATAATTTGACTTCCAACTCATCTAAGAAAGATATTAAGGGATATTCTTCGATAAATAGAAAATATATGGAAAACATTAAATAGGGTCAACCTTGAAATAAATGGCCATATCTTTGTAAAAAATTGCCCCATTTCAATTATAAAGGTTTTTTAGAATTCACTCAATCTTTGGAACAAAACTGCATTAAAATAATTTGACTTCCGACTCATCTAAGAAAGATATTAAGGGATATTCTTGATTAACAGAAAATATATGGAAAGCATTCTATAGGGTCTACCTTGAAATAAATGGCCATATCTTCGTCCAAAATTGCCCCATTTCAATTATAAAGATGTTTTTAAAATTCGCTCGATCTTTGGAACAAAACTGCATTAAAATAATTTGACTTCCGACTCATCTAAGAAAGATATTAAGGGATATTCTTCGATAAATAGAAAATATATGGAAAGCATTAAATAGGCTCTCCCTTGAAATAAATGGTCATATCTTCGTCAAAAATTGCCCCATTTCAATTATAAAGGTGTTTTTAGAATTGAATCGATCTTTGAAACAAAACTGCATTAAAATAATTGGACTTCCGACTCATCTCAGAAAGATATTAAGAGATATTCTTCGATTAATAGAAAATATAAGCCAAACTTTAAATAGGGTCAACCTAAATAATTTTTAAAAATCATTTCAATTATAAAGGTGTTTTTAGAATTCACTCGATCTTTGGAACAAAACTGCATTAAAATAATTTGACTTCCGACTCATCTAAAAAGATATTAAGGGATATTTTTGATTAACAGAAAATATATGGAAAGCATTAAATAGGGTCTACCTTGAAATAAATGTCCATATCTTCGTCTCAAATTGCCTCATTTCAATTATAAAGGTGTTTTTAGAATTCGCTCGATCTTTGGAACAAAACTGCATCAAAATAATTTGACTTCCGACTCATCTAAGAAAGATATTAAGGGATAATCTTCCATAAATGGAAAATATATGGAAAGCATTAAATAGGGTCTACCTTGAAATAAATGGCCATATCTTCGTCAAAAATTGCCCCATTTCAATTATAAAGGTGTTTTTAGAATTCACTCGATCTTTGGAACAAAACTGCATTAAAATAATTTGACATCCGACTCATCTAAGAAAGATATTAAGGGATAATCTTCCATAAATGGAAAATATATGGAAAGCATTAAATAGGGTCTACCTTGAAATAAATGGCCATATCTTCGTCAAAAATTGCCCCATTTCAATTATAAAGGTGTTTTTAGAATTCACTCGATCTTTGGAACAAAACTGCATTAAAATAATTTGACTTCCGACTCATCTAAGAAAGATATTAAGGGATATTCTTGATTAACAGAAAATATATGGAAAGCATTAAATAGGGTCTACCTTGAAATAAATGGCCATATCTTCGTCAAAAATTGCCCCATTTCAATTGTAAAGGTGTTTTTAGAATTTGCTTGATCTTTGGAACAAAACTGCATTAAAATAATTTGACTTCCGACTCATCTAAGAAAGATATTAAGGGATATTCTTCGATAAATAGAAAATATATGGAAAGCATTAAATAGGGTCTACCTTGAAATAAATGGCCATATCTTCGTCAAAAATTGCCCCATTTCAATTAGAAAGATGTTTTTAAAATTCGCTTGATCTTTGGAACAAAAACTTCATTAAAATAATTTGACTTCCGACTCATCTAAGAAAGATATTAAGGGATAATCTTCCATAAATGGAAAATATATGGAAAGCATTAAATAGGGTCTACCTTGAAATAAATGGCCATATCTTCGTCAAAAATTGCCCCATTTCAATTATAAAGGTGTTTTTAGAATTCACTCGATCTTTGGAACAAAACTGCATTAAAATTATTTGACTTCCGACTCATCTAAGAAAGATATTAAGGGATATTCTTCGATTAATAGAAAATATAAGCAAAACATTAAATAGGGTCAACCTTGAAATAAATGGCCATATCTTCGTCAAAAATTGCCCCATTTCAATTGTAAAGGTGTTTTTAGAATTCGCTCGATCTTTGGAACAAAACTGCATTAAAATAATTTGACTTCCGACTCATCTAAGAAAGATATTAAGGGATATTCTTCGATTAACAGAAAATATATGGAAAGCATTAAATAGGGTCTACCTTGAAATAAATGGCCATATCTTCGTCAAAAATCGCCCCATTTCAATTATAAAGGTGTTTTTAAAATTCACTTGATCTTTGGAACAAAACTGCATTAAAATAATTTGACTTCCGACTCATCTAAGAAAGATATTAAGGGATAATCTTCGATTAATAGAAAATATAAGCCAAACATTAAATAGGGTCAACCTTGAAATAAATGGCCATATCTTCGTAAAAAATTACCCCATTTCAATTATAAAGGTGTTTTTAGAATTCACTCGATCTTTGGAACAAAACTGCATTAAAATTATTTGACTTCCGACTCATCTAAGAAAGATATTAAGGGATATTCTTCGATTAATAGAAAATATAAGCCAAACATTAAATAGGATCAACCTTGAAAGAAATGGCCATATCTTCGTCAAAAATTGCCCCATTTCAATTGTAAAGGTGTTTTTAGAATTCGCTCGATCTTTGGAACAAAACTGCATTAAAATAGTTTGACTTCCGACTCATCTAAGAAAGATATTAAGGGATATTCTTGATTAACAGAAAATATATGGAAAGCATTAAATAGGGTCTACCTTGAAATACATGGCCATATCTTCGTCAAAAATCGCCCCATTTCAATTATAAAGGTGTTTTTAGAATTCAATCGATCTTTGCAACAAAACTGCATTAAAATAATTTGACTTCCGACTCATCTAAGAAAGATATTAAGAGATATTCTTCGATTAATAGAAAATAAAAGGCAAACATTAAATAGGCTCTACATTGAAATAAATGGTCATATCTTCGTCAAAAATTGCCCCATTTCAATTATAAAGGTGTTTTTAGAATTCAATCGATCTTTGCAACAAAACTGCATTAAAATAATTTGACTTCCGACTCATCTAAGAAAGATATTAAGAGATATTCTTCGATTAATAGAAAATAAAAGGCAAACATTAAATAGGGTCAACCTTGAAATAAATGGCCATATCTTTGTAAAAAATTGCCCCATTTCAATTATAAAGGTTTTTTAGAATTCACTCAATCTTTGGAACAAAACTGCATTAAAATAATTTGACTTCCGACTCATCTAAGAAAGATATTAAGGGATATTGTTGATTAACAGAAAATATATGGAAAGCATTCTATAGGGTCTACCTTGAAATAAATGGCCATATCTTCGTCCAAAATTGCCCCATTTCAATTATAAAGATGTTTTTAGAATTCGCTCGATCTTTGGAACAAAACTGCATTAAAATAATTTGACTTCCGACTCATCTAAGAAAGATATTAAGGGATATTCTTCGATAAATAGAAAATATATGGAAAGCATTAAATAGGCTCTACCTTGAAATAAATGGTCATATCTTCGTCAAAAATTGCCCCATTTCAATTATAAAGGTGTTTTTAGAATTGAATCGATCTTTGAAACAAAACTGCATTAAAATAATTTGACTTCCGACTCATCTCAGAAAGATATTAAGAGATATTCTTCGATTAATAGAAAATATAAGCCAAACTTTAAATTGGGTCAACCATTTCAATTATAAAGGTGTTTTTAGAATTCACTCGATATTTGGAACAAAACTGCATTAAAATAATTTGACTTCCGACTCATCTAAAAAAGATATTAAGGGATATTTTTGATTAACAGAAAATATATGGAAAGCATTAAATAGGGTCTACCTTGAAATAAATGGCCATATCTTCGTCTCAAATTGCCCCATTTCAATTAGAAAGATGTTTTTAAAATTCGCTTGATCTTTGGAACAAAACTTCATTAAAATAATTTGACTTCCGACTCATCTAAGAAAGATATTAAGGGATATTCTTCGATAAATAGAAAATATATGGAAAGCATTAAATAGGGTCTACCTTGAAATAAATGGCCATATCTTCGTCAAAAAATTGCCCCATTTCAATTATAAAGGTGTTTTTAGAATTCACTCGATCTTTGGAACAAAACTGCATTAAAATAATTTGACTTCCGACTCATCTAAGAAAGATATAAAGGGATATTCTTGATTAACAGAAAATATATGGAAAGCATTAAATAGGGTCTACCTTGAAATAAATGGCCATATCTTCGTCTCAAATTGCCCTATTTCAATTATAAAGGTGTTTTTAGAATTCACTCAATCTTTGGAACAAAACTGCATTAAAATAATTTGACTTCCGACTCATCTAAGAAAGATATTAAGGGATATTCTTCGATAAATAGAAAATATATGGAAAGCATTAAATAGGCTCTACCTTGAAATAAATGGCCTTATCTTCGTCAAAAATTGCCCCATTTCAATTATAAAAGTGTTTTTACAATTCTCACTTGGAACAAAACTGCATTAAAATAATTTGACTTCCGACTCATCTAAGAAAGATATTAAGGGATATTCTTCGATAAATTGAAAATATATGGAAAGCATTAAATAGGGTCTACCTTGAAATAAATGGCTATATCTTCGTCTCAAATTGCCCCATTTCAATTATAAAGGTGTTTTTAGAATTCACTCAATCTTTGGAATAACTGCATTAAAATAATTTGACTTCCGACTCATCTAAGAAAGATATTAAGGGATATTCTTCGATTAATAGAAAATATAAGCCAAACATTAAATAGGGTCAACCTTGAAATAAATGGCCATATCTTCGTCTCAAATTGCCCCATTTCAATTATAAAGGTGTTTTTAGAATTCACTCAATCTTTGGAACAAAACTGCATTATAATAATTTGACTTCCGACTCATCTAAAAAAGATATTAAGGGATATTTTTGATTAACAGAAAATATATGGAAAGCATTAAATAGGGTCTACCTTGAAATAATTGGCCATATCTTCGTCTCAAATTGCCCCATTTCAATTAGAAAGATGTTTTTAAATTTCGCTCGATCTTTGGAACAAAACTGCATTAAAACAATTTGACTTTCGACTCATCTAAGAAAGATATTAAGGGATATTGTTGATTAACAGAAAATATATGGAAAGCATTAAATAGGCTCTACCTTGAAATAAATGGTCATATCTTCGTCAAAAATTGCCCCATTTCAATTATAAAGGTGTTTTTAGAATTCAATCGATCTTTGCAACAAAACTGCATTAAAATAATTTGACTTCCGACTCATCTAAGAAAGATATTAAGAAATATTCTTCGATTAATAGAAAATAAAAGGCAAACATTAAATAGGGTCAACCTTGAAATAAATGGCCATATCTTTGTAAAAAATTGCCCCATTTCAATTATAAAGGTTTTTTAGAATTCACTCAATCTTTGGAACAAAACTGCATTAAAATAATTTGACTTCCGACTCATCTAAGAAAGATATTAAGGGATATTCTTCGATAAATAGAAAATATATGGAAATCATTAAATAGGCTCTACCTTGAAATAAATGGTCATATCTTCGTCAAAAATTGCCCCATTTCAATTATAAAGGTGTTTTTAGAATTGAATCGATCTTTGAAACAAAACTGCATTAAAATAATTTGACTTCCGACTCATCTCAGAAAGATATTAAGAGATATTCTTGGATTAATAGAAAATATAAGCCAAACTTTAAATAGGGTCAACCATTTCAATTATAAAGGTGTTTTTAGAATTCACTCGATATTTGGAACAAAACTGCATTAAAATAATTTGACTTCCGACTCATCTAAAAAAGATATTAAGGGATATTTTTGATTAACAGAAAATATATGGAAAGCATTAAATAGGGTCTACCTTGAAATAAATGGCCATATCTTCGTCTCAAATTGCCCCATTTCAATTAGAAAGATGTTTTTAAAATTCGCTTGATCTTTGGAACAAAACTTCATTAAAATAATTTGACTTCCGACTCATCTAAGAAAGATATTAAGGGATATTCTTCGATAAATAGAAAATATATGGAAAGCATTAAATAGGGTCTACCTTGAAATAAATGGCCATATCTTCGTCAAAAATTGCCCCATTTCAATTATAAAAATGTTTTTAGAATTCACTTGATCTTTGGAACAAAACTGCATTAAAATAATTTGACTTCCGACTCATCTAAGAAAGATATTAAGGGATATTCTTCGATAAATAGAAAATATATGGAAAGCATTAAATAGGGTCTACCTTGAAATAAATGGCCATATCTTCGTCAAAAATTGCCCCATTTCAATTATAAAGGTGTTTTTAGAATTCACTCGATCTTTGGAACAAAACTGCATTAAAATAATTTGACTTCCGACTCATCTAAGAAAGATATTAAGGGATATTCTTGATTAACAGAAAATATATGGAAAGCATTAAATAGGGTCTACCTTGAAATAAATGGCCATATCTTCGTCAAAAATTGCCCCATTTCAATTGTAAAGGTGTTTTTAGAATTCACTCGATCTTTGGAAGAAAACTGCATTAAAATAATTTGACTTCCGACTCATCTAAGAAAGATATTAAGGGATATTCTTCGATAAATAGAAAATATATGGCAAGCATTAAATAGGGTCTACCTTGAAATAAATGGCCATATCTTCGTCTCAAATTGCCCCATTTCAATTAGAAAGATGTTTTTAAAATTCGCTTGATCTTTGGAACAAAACTTCATTAAAATAATTTGACTTCCGACTCATCTAAGAAAGATATTAAGGGATAATCTTCCATAAATGGAAAATATATGGAAAGCATTAAATAGGGTCTACCTTGAAATAAATGGCCATATCTTCGTCAAAAATTGCCCCATTTCAATTATAAAGGTGTTTTTAGAATTCACTCGATCTTTGGAACAAAACTGCATTAAAATAATTTGACTTCCGACTCATCTAAGAAAGATATTAAGGGATATTCTTCGATAAATAGAAAATATATGGAAAGCATTAAATAGGGTCTACCTTGAAATAAATGGCTATATCTTCGTCTCAAATTGCCCCATTTCAATTATAAAGGTGTTTTTAGAATTCGCTCAATCTTTGGAACAACTGCATTAAAATAAATTGACTTCCGACTCATCTAAGAAAGACATTAAGGGATATTCTTCGATTAATAGAAAATATAAGCCAAACATTAAATAGGGTCTACCTTGAAATAAATGGCCATATCTTTGTCTCAAATTGCCCCATTTCAATTATAAAGGTGTTTTTAGAATTCACTCGATCTTTGAAACAAAACTGCATTAAAATAATTTGACTTCCGACTCATCTAAGAAAGATATTAAGGGATATTTTTGATTAACAGAAAATATATGGAAAGCATTAAATAGGGTCTACCTTGAAATAATTGGCCATATCTTCGTCTCAAATTGCCCCATTTCAATTAGAAAGATGTTTTTAAATTTCGCTCGATCTTTGGAACAAAACTGCATTAAAATAATTTGACTTCCGACTCATCTAAGAAAGATATTAAGGGATAATCTTCCATAAATAGAAAATATATGGAAAGCATTAAATAGGGTCTACCTTGAAATAAATGGCCATATCTTCGTCAAAAATTGACCCATTTCAATTATAAAGGTGTTTTTAGAATTCACTCGATCTTTGCAACAAAACTGCATTAAAATAATTTGACTTCCGACTCATCTAAGAAAGATATTAAGAAATATTCTTCGATTAATAGAAAATAAAAGGCAAACATTAAATAGGGTCAACCTTGAAATAAATGGCCATATCTTTGTAAAAAATTGCCCCATTTCAATTATAAAGGTTTTTTAGAATTCACTCAATCTTTGGAACAAAACTGCATTAAAATAATCTGACTTCCGACTCATCTAAGAAAGATATTAAGGGATATTCTTCGATAAATAGAAAATATATGGAAATCGTTAAATAGGCTCTACCTTGAAATAAATGGTCATATCTTCGTCAAAAATTGCCCCATTTCAATTATAAAGGTGTTTTTAGAATTGAATCGATCTTTGAAACAAAACTGCATTAAAATAATTTGACTTCCGACTCATCTAAGAAAGATATTAAGGGGTATTCTTGATTAATAGAAAATATAAGCCAAACTTTAAATAGGGTCAACCATTTCAATTATAAAGGTGTTTTTAGAATTCACTCGATATTTGGAACAAAACTGCATTAAAATAATTTGACTTCCGACTCATCTAAAAAAGATATTAAGGGATATTTTTGATTAACAGAAAATATATGGAAAGCATTAAATAGGGTCTACCTTGAAATAAATGGCCATATCTTCGTCTCAAATTGCCCCATTTCAATTAGAAAGATGTTTTTAAAATTCGCTTGATCTTTGGAACAAAACTTCATTAAAATAATTTGACTTCCGACTCATCTAAGAAAGATATTAAGGGATATTCTTCGATAAATAGAAAATATATGGAAAGCATTAAATAGGGTCTACCTTGAAATAAATGGCCATATCTTCATAAAAAATTGCCCCATTTCAATTATAAAAATGTTTTTAGAATTCGCTTGATCTTTGGAACAAAACTGCATTAAAATAATTTGACTTCCGACTCATCTAAGAAAGATATTAAGGGATAATCTTCCATAAATGGAAAATATATGGAAAGCATTAAATAGGGTCTACCTTGAAATAAATGGCCATATCTTCGTCAAAAATTGCCCCATTTCAATTATAAAGGTGTTTTTAGAATTCACTCGATCTTTGGAACAAAACTGCATTAAAATAATTTGACTTCCGACTCATCTAAGAAAGATATAAAGGGATATTCTTGATTAACAGAAAATATATGGAAAGCATTAAATAGGGTCTACCTTGAAATAAATGGCCATATCTTCGTCTCAAATTGCCCTATTTCAATTATAAAGGTGTTTTTAGAATTCACTCAATCTTTGGAACAAAACTGCATTAAAATAATTTGACTTCCGACTCATCTAAGAAAGATATTAAGGGATATTCTTCGATAAATAGAAAATATATGGAAAGCATTAAATAGGCTCTACCTTGAAATAAATGGCCTTATCTTCGTCAAAAATTGCCCCATTTCAATTATAACGGTGTTTTTACAATTCTTTGGAACAAAACTGCATTAAAATAATTTGACTTCCGACTCATCTAAGAAAGATATTAAGGGATATTCTTCGATTAACAGAAAATATATGGAAAGCATTAAATAGGGTCTACCTTGAAATAAATGGCCATATCTTCGTCTCAAATTGCCCTATTTCAATTATAAAGGTGTTTTTAGAATTCACTCAATATTTGGAACAAAACTGCATTAAAATAATTTGACTTCCGACTCATCTAAAAAAGATATTAAGGGATATTTTTGATTAACAGAAAATATATGGAAAGCATTAAATAGGGTCTACCTTGAAATAAATGGCCATATCTTCGTCTCAAATTGCCCCATTTCAATTATAAAGATGTTTTTAAAATTCGCTTGATCTTTGGAACAAAACTTCATTAAAATAATTTGACTTCCGACTCATCTAAGAAAGATATTAAGGGATATTCTTCGATAAATAGAAAATATATGGAAAGCATTAAATAGGGTCTACCTTGAAATAAATGGCCATATCTTCATAAAAAATTGCCCCATTTCAATTATAAAAATGTTTTTAGAATTCGCTTGATCTTTGGAACAAAACTGCATTAAAATAATTTGACTTCCGACTCATCTAAGAAAGATATTAAGGGATATTGTTGATTAACAGAAAATATATGGAAAGCATTAAATAGGGTCTACCTTGAAATACATGGTCATATCTTCGTAAAAAATTGCCCCATTTCAATTATATAGGTGTTTTTAGAATTGAATCGATCTTTGAAACAAAACTGCATTAAAATAAATTGACTTCCGACTCATCTAAGAAAGACATTAAGGGATATTCTTCGATTAATAGAAAATATAAGCCAAACATTAAATAGGGCCAACCTTGAAATAAATGGCCATATCTTTGTCTCAAATTGCCCCATTTCAATTATAAAGGTGTTTTTAGAATTCATTTGATCTTTGACACAAAACTGCATTAAAATAATTTGACTTCCGACTCATCTAAGAAAGATATTAAGGGATATTGTTGATTAACAGAAAATATATGGAAAGCATTAAATAGGGTCTACCTTGAAATAATTGGCCATATCTTCGTCTCAAATTGCCCCATTTCAATTAGAAAGATGTTTTTAAATTTACTCGATCTTTGGAACAAAACTGCATTAAAATAATTTGACTTCCGACTCATCTAAGAAAGATATTAAGGGATATTCTTCGATAAATAGAAAATATATGGAAAGCATTAAATAGGCTCTACCTTGAAATAAATGGTCATATCTTCGTCAAAAATTGCCCCATTTCAATTATAAAGGTGTTTTTAGAATTCAATCGATCTTTGCAACAAAACTACATTAAAATAATTTGACTTCCGACTCATCTAAGAAAGATATTAAGAGATATTCTTCGATTAATAGAAAATAAAAGGCAAACATTAAATAGGGTCAACCTTGAAATAAATGGCCATATCTTTGTAAAAAATTGCCCCATTTCAATTATAAAGGTTTTTTAGAATTCACTCAATCTTTGGAACAAAACTGCATTAAAATAATTTGACTTCCGACTCATCTAAGAAAGATATTAAGGGATATTGTTGATTAACAGAAAATATATGGAAAGCATTCTATAGGGTCTACCTTGAAATAAATGGCCATATCTTCGTCCAAAATTGCCCCATTTCAATTATGAAGATGTTTTTAAAATTCGCTCGATCTTTGGAACAAAACTGCATTAAAATAATTTGACTTCCGACTCATCTAAGAAAGATATTAAGGGATATTCTTCGATAAATAGAAAATATATGGAAAGCATTAAATAGGCTCTCCCTTGAAATAAATGGTCATATCTTCGTCAAAAATTGCCCCATTTCAATTATAAAGGTGTTTTTAGAATTGAATCGATCTTTGAAACAAAACTGCATTAAAATAATTTGACTTCCGACTCATCTCAGAAAGATATTAAGAGATATTCTTCGATTAATAGAAAATATAAGCCAAACTTTAAATAGGGTCAACCATTTCAATTATAAAGGTGTTTTTAGAATTCACTCGATATTTGGAACAAAACTGCATTAAAATAATTTGACTTCCGACTCATCTAAAAAAGATATTAAGGGATATTTTTGATTAACAGAAAATATATGGAAAGCATTAAATAGGGTCTACCTTGAAATAAATGGCCATATCTTCGTCTCAAATTGCCCCATTTCAATTAGAAAGATGTTTTTAAAATTCGCTTGATTTTTGGAACAAAACTTCATTAAAATAATTTGACTTCCGACTCATCTAAGAAAGATATTAAGGGATATTCTTCGATAAATAGAAAATATATGGAAAGCATTAAATAGGGTCTACCTTGAAATAAATGGCCATATCTTCATAAAAAATTGCCCCATTTCAATTATAAAAATGTTTTTAGAATTCGCTTGATCTTTGGAACAAAACTGCATTAAAATAATTTGACTTCCGACTCATCTAAGAAAGATATTAAGGGATAATCTTCCATAAATGGAAAATATATGGAAAGCATTAAATAGGGTCTACCTTGAAATAAATGGCCATATCTTCGTCAAAAATTGCCCCATTTCAATTATAAAGGTGTTTTTAGAATTCACTCGATCTTTGGAACAAAACTGCATTAAAATAATTTGACTTCCGACTCATCTAAGAAAGATATAAAGGGATATTCTTGATTAACAGAAAATATATGGAAAGCATTAAATAGGGTCTACCTTGAAATAAATGGCCATATCTTCGTCTCAAATTGCCCTATTTCAATTATAAAGGTGTTTTTAGAATTCACTCAATCTTTGGAACAAAACTGCATTAAAATAATTTGACTTCCGACTCATCTAAGAAAGATATTAAGGGATATTCTTCGATAAATAGAAAATATATGGAAAGCATTAAATAGGCTCTACCTTGAAATAAATGGCCTTATCTTCGTCAAAAATTGCCCCATTTCAATTATAAAGGTGTTTTTACAATTCTTTGGAACAAAACTGCATTAAAATAATTTGACTTCCGACTCATCTAAGAAAGATATTAAGGGATATTGTTGATTAACAGAAAATATATGGAAAGCATTAAATAGGGTCTACCTTGAAATAAATGGCCATATCTTCGTCAAAAATTGCACCCTTTCAATTATAAACTGCATTAAAATAATTTGACTTCCGACTCATCTAAGAAAAATATTAACGGATATTCTTGATTAACAGAAAATATATGGAAAGCATTAAATAGGCTCTACCTTGAAATACATGGCCATATCTTCGTCAAAAATTGCCCCATTTCAATTATAAAGGTGTTTTTAGAATTCACTTAATCTTTGGAACAAAACTGCATTAAAATAATTTGACTTCCGACTCATCTAAGAAAGATATTAAGGGATATTCTTCGATAAATAGAAAATATATGGAAAGCATTAAATAGGGTCTACCTTGAAATAAATGGCCATATCTTCGTCAAAAATTGCCCCATTTCAATTATAAAGGTGTTTTTAGAATTCACTCGATCTTTGGAACAAAACTGCATTAAAATAATTTGACTTTCGACTCATCTAAGAAAGATATTAAGGGATATTCTTGATTAACAGAAAATATATGGAAAGCATTAAATAGGGTCTACCTTGAAATAAATGGCCATATCTTCGTCTCAAATTGCCCCATTTCAATTATAAAGGTGTTTTTAGAATTCGCTCAATCTTTGGAACAAAACTGCAATAAAATAAATTGACTTCCGACTCATCTAAGAAAGACATTAAGGGATATTCTTCGATTAATAGAAAATATAAGCCAAACATTAAATAGGGTCAACCTTGAAATAAATGGCCATATCTTTGTCTCAAATTGCCCCATTTCAATTATAAAGGTGTTTTAAGAATTCACTTGATCTTTGGAACAAAACTGCATTAAAATAATTTGACTTCCGACTCATCTAAGAAAGATATTAAGGGATATTGTTGATTAACAGAAAATATATGGAAAGCATTAAATAGGGTCTACCTTGAAATAAATGGCCATATCTTCGTCAAAAATTGCACCCTTTCAATTATAAAGATGTTTTTAGAATTTACTCGATCTTTGAAACAAAACTGCATTAAAATAATTTGACTTCCGACTCATCTAAGAAAGATATTAAGAGATATTCTTCGATTAATAGAAAATATAAGCCAAACATTAAATAGGGTCAACCTTGAAATAAATGGCCATATCTTCGGCAAAAATTGCCATATTTCAAATATAAAGGGTTTTTTAGAATTCACTTGACCTTTGGAACAAAACTGCATTAAAATAATTTGACTTCCGACTCATCTAAGAAAGATATTAAGGGATATTCTTGATTAACAGAAAATATATGGAAAACATTAAATAGGGTCTACCTTGAAATAAATGGCCATATCTTCGTCTCAAATTGCCATATTTCAATTATAAAGTGTTTTAGAATTCGCTCAATCTTTGGAACAAAACTGCATTAAATAAATTGACTTCCGACTCATCTAAGAAAGATATTAAGGGATATTCTTCGATTAATAGAAAATATATGGAAAGCATTAAATAGGGTCTACCTTGAAATAAATGGTCATATCTTTGTCTCAAATTGCCCCATTTCAATTGTAAAGGTGTTTTTAGAATTCGCTAGATCTTTGGAACAAAACTGCATTAAAATAATTTGACTTCCGACTCATCTAAGAAAGATATTAAGGGATATTCTTGATTAACAGAAAATATATGGAAAGCATTAAATATGGTCTACCTTGAAATAAATGGCCATATCTCCGTCAAAAATTGCACCCTTTTAATTATAAAGGTGTTTTTAGAATTTACTCGATCTTTGAAACAAAACTGGATTAAAATACTTTGACTTCCGACTCATCTAAGAAAGATAATTAAAGATATTCTTCGATTAATAGAAAATATAAGCCAAACATTAAATAGGGTCAACCTTGAAATAAATGGCCATATCTTCGTCAAAAATTGCCCCATTTCATGTATAGAGATGTTTTTAGAATTCGATCGATCATAAGAACAAAACTGCATTAAAATAATTTGACTTTCGACTCATCTAAGAAAGATATTAAGGGATATTCTTGATTAACAGAAAATATATGGAAAGCATTAAATAGGGTCTACCTTGAAATAAATGGCCATATCTTCGTAAAAAATTGCCCCATTTCAATTATAGAGGTGTTTTTAGAATTCATTTGATCTTTGCAACAAAATTGCATTAAAATAATTTGACTTCCGACTCATCTAAGAAAGATATTAAGGGATATTCTTGATTAACAGAAAATATATGGAAAGCATTAAATAGGGTCTACCTTGAAATAAATGGCCATATCTTCGTCCAAAATTGCCCCATTTCAATTATAAAGATGTTTTTAAAATTCGCTCGATCTTTGGAGCAAATCTGCATTAAAATAATTTGACTTCCGACTCATCTAAGAAAGATATTAAGGGATATTCTTCGATAAATAGAAAATATATGGAAAGCATTAAATAGGCTCTACCTTGAAATAAATGGTCATATCTTCGTCTCAAATTACCCCATTTCAATTATAAAGGTGTTTTTAGAATTAAATCGAACTTTGAAACAAAACTGCATTAAAATAATTTGACTTTCGACTCAGCTAAGAAAGATATTAAGAGATATTCTTCGATTAATAGAAAATATAAGCCAAACTTTAAATAGGGTCAACATTGAAATAAATGGCCATATCTTCGTCTCAAATTGCCCCATTTCAATTATAAAGAAGTTTTTAGAATTCACTCAATCTTTGGAACAAAACTGCATTAAAATAATTTGACTTCCGACTCATCTAAAAAAGATATTAAGGGATATTTTTGATTAACAGAAAATATATGGAAAGCATTAAATAGGGTCAACCTTGAAATAAATGGTCATATCTTCGTCTCAAATTGCCCCATTTCAATTATAAAGGTGTTGTTAGAATTGAATCGATCTTTGAAACAAAACTGCATTAAAATAATTTGACTTGCGACTCAGCTAAGAAAGATATTAAGAGATATTCTTCGATTAATAGAAAATATAAGCCAAACTTTAAATAGGGTCAACATTGAAATAAATGGCCATATCTTCGTCTCAAATTGCCCCATTTCAATTATAAAGGTGTTTTTAGAATTTACTCGATCTTTGAAACAAAACTGCATTAAAATACTTTGACTTCCGACTCATCTAAAAAAGATATTAAAAGATATTCTTCGATTAATAGAAAATATAAGCCAAACATTAAATAGGGTCAACCTTGAAATAAATGGCCATATCTTCGTCAAAAATTGCCCCATTTCAATTATAGAGATGTTTTTAGAATTCGATCGATCATAAGAACAAAACTGCATTAAAATAATTTGACTTCCGACTCATCTAAGAAAGATATTAAGGGATATTGTTGATTAACAGAAAATAAATGGAAAGCATTAAATATGGACTACCTTGAAATAAATGGCCATATCTTCGTCAAAAATTGCCCCATTTCAATTATAAAGGTGTTTTTAGAATTGAGTCGATTTTTGAAACAAAACTGCATTAAAATAATTTGACTTCCGACTCATCTCAGAAAGATATTAAGAGATATTCTTCGATTAATAGAAAATATAAGCCAAACTTTAAATAGGGTCAACCATTTCAATTATAAAGGTGTTTTTAGAATTTACTCGATATTTGGAACAAAACTGCATTAAAATAATTTGACTTCCGACTCATCTAAAAAAGATATTAAGGGATATTTTTGATTAACAGAAAATATATGGAAAGCATTAAATAGGGTCTACCTTGAAATAAATGGCCATATCTTCGTCTCAAATTGCCCCATTTCAATTAGAAAGATGTTTTTAAAATTCGCTTGATCTTTGGAACAAAACTTCATTAAAATAATTTGACTTCCGACTCATCTAAGAAAGATATTAAGAGATATTCTTCGATTAAAAGAAAATAAAAGGCAAACATTAAATAGGGTCAACCTTGAAATAAATGGCCATATCTTTGTCTCAAATTGCCCCATTTCAATTATAAAGGTGTTTTTAGAATTCACTCAATCTTTGGAACAAAACTGCATTAAAATAATTTGACTTCCGACTCATCTAAGAAAGATATTAAGGGATATTGTTGATTAACAGAAAATATATGGAAAGCATTAAATAGGGTCTACCTTGAAATAAATGGCCATATCTTCGTCAAAAATTGCCCCACTTCAATTATAAAGATGTTTTTGGAATTCGCTCGATCTTTGGAACAAAACTGCATTAAAATAATTTGACTTCCGACTCATCTAAGAAAGACATTAAGGGATATTGTTGATTAACAGAAAATATATGGAAAGCATTAAATATGGTCTACCTTGAAATAAATGGCAATATCTCCGTCAAAAATTGCACCCTTTCAATTATAAAGGTGTTTTTAGAATTTACTCGATCTTTGGAACAAAACTGCATTAAAATAATTTGACTTCCGACTCATCTAAGAAAGATATTAAAAGATATTCTTCGATTAATAGAAAATATAAGCCAAACATTAAATAGGGTCAACCTTGAAATAAATGGCCATATCTTCGTCAAAAATTGCCCCATTTCAATTATAGAGATGTTTTTAGAATTCGATCGATCATAAGAACAAAACTGCATTAAAATAATTTGACTTTCGACTCATCTAAGAAAGATATTAAGGGATATTCTTGATTAACAGAAAATATATGGAAAGCATTAAATAGGGTCTACCTTGAAATAAATGGCCATATCTTCGTAAAAAATTGCCCCATTTCAATTATAGAGGTGTTTTTAGAATTCATTCGATCTTTGCAACAAAACTGCATTAAAATAATTTGACTTCCGACTCATCTAAGAAAGATATTAAGGGATATTCTTGATTAACAGAAAATATATGGAAAGCATTAAATAGGGTCTACCTTGAAATAAATGGCCATATCTTCGTCCAAAATTGCCCCATTTCAATTATAAAGATGTTTTTAAAATTCGCTCGATCTTTGGAGCAAATCTGCATTAAAATAATTTGACTTCCGACTCATCTAAGAAAGATATTAAGGGATATTCTTCGATAAATAGAAAATATATGGAAAGCATTAAATAGGCTCTACCTTGAAATAAATGGTCATATCTTCGTCTCAAATTACCCCATTTCAATTATAAAGGTGTTTTTAGAATTGAATCGATCTTTGAAACAAAACTGCATTAAAATAATTTGACTTGCGACTCAGCTAAGAAAGATATTAAGAGATATTCTTCGATTAATAGAAAATATAAGCCAAACTTTAAATAGGGTCAACATTGAAATAAATGGCCATATCTTCGTCTCAAATTGCCCCATTTCAATTATAAAGGTGTTGTTAGAATTGAATCGATCTTTGAAACAAAACTGCATTAAAATAATTTGACTTGCGACTCAGCTAAGAAAGATATTAAGAGATATTCTTCGATTAATAGAAAATATAAGCCAAACTTTAAATAGGGTCAACATTGAAATAAATGGCCATATCTTCGTCTCAAATTGCCCCATTTCAATTATAAAGGTGTTTTTAGAATTTACTCGATCTTTGAAACAAAACTGCATTAAAATACTTTGACTTCCGACTCATCTAAAAAAGATATTAAAAGATATTCTTCGATTAATAGAAAATATAAGCCAAACATTAAATAGGGTCAACCTTGAAATAAATGGCCATATCTTCGTCAAAAATTGCCCCATTTCAATTATAGAGATGTTTTTAGAATTCGATCGATCATAAGAACAAAACTGCATTAAAATAATTTGACTTCCGACTCATCTAAGAAAGATATTAAGGGATATTGTTGATTAACAGAAAATATATGGAAAGCATTAAATATGGACTACCTTGAAATAAATGGCCATATCTTCGTCAAAAATTGCCCCATTTCAATTATAAAGGTGTTTTTAGAATTGAATCGATCTTTGAAACAAAACTGCATTAAAATAATTTGACTTCCGACTCATCTCAGAAAGATATTAAGAGATATTCTTCGATTAATAGAAAATATAAGCCAAACTTTAAATAGGGTCAACCATTTCAATTATAAAGGTGTTTTTAGAATTCACTCGATATTTGGAACAAAACTGCATTAAAATAATTTGACTTCCGACTCATCTAAGAAAGATATTAAGGGATATTCTTCGATAAATAGAAAATATATGGAAAGCATTAAATAGGCTCTACCTTGAAATAAATGGTCATATCTTCGTCAAAAATTGCCCTATTTCAATTATAAAGGTGTTTTTAGAATTGAATCGATCTTTGAAACAAAACTGCATTAAAATAATTTGACTTCCGACTCATCTAAGAAAGATATTAAGAGATATTCTTCGATTAAAAGAAAATAAAAGGCAAACATTAAATAGGGTCAACCTTGAAATAAATGGCCATATCTTCGTCTCAAATTGCCCCATTTCAATTAGAAAGATGTTTTTAAAATTCGCTTGATCTTTGGAACAAAACTTCATTAAAATAATTTGACTTCCGACTCATCTAAGAAAGATATTAAGGGATATTCTTCGATAAATAGAAAATATATGGAAAGCATTAAATAGGCTCTACCTTGAAATAAATGGTCATATCTTCGTCAAAAATTGCCCTATTTCAATTATAAAGGTGTTTTTAGAATTGAATCGATCTTTGAAACAAAACTGCATTAAAATAATTTGACTTCCGACTCATCTAAGAAAGATATTAAGAGATATTCTTCGATTAAAAGAAAATAAAAGGCAAACATTAAATAGGGTCAACCTTGAAATAAATGGCCATATCTTTGTCTCAAATTGCCCCATTTCAATTATAAAGGTGTTTTTAGATTTCACTCAATCTTTGGAACAAAACTGCATTAAAATAATTTGACTTCCGACTCATCTAAGAAAGATATTAAGGGATATTGTTGATTAACAGAAAATATATGGAAAGCATTAAATAGGGTCTACCTTGAAATAAATGGCCATATCTTCGTCAAAAATTGCCCCATTTCAATTATAAAGGTGTTTTTAGAATTCACTCGATCTTTGAAACAAAACTGCATTAAAATAATTTGACTTCCGACTCATCTAAGAAAGATATTAAGGGATATTCTTGATTAACAGAAAATATATGGAAAGCATTAAATAGGGTCTACCTTGAAATAAATGGCCATATCTTCGTCAAAAAATGCCCCATTTCAATTATAAAGATGTTTTTAAAATTCGCTCGATCTTTGGAGCAAATCTGCATTAAAATAATTTGACTTCCGACTCATCTAAGAAAGATATTAAGGGATATTCTTCGATTAATAGAAAATATATGGAAAGCATTAAATAGGCTCTACCTTGAAATAAATGGTCATATCTTCGTCTCAAATTACCCCATTTCAATTATAAAGGTGTTTTTAGAATTGAATCGATCTTTGAAACAAAACTGCATTAAAATAATTTGACTTGCGACTCAGCTAAGAAAGATATTAAGAGATATTCTTCGATTAATAGAAAATATAAGCCAAACTTTAAATAGGGTCAACATTGAAATAAATGGCCATATCTTCGTCTCAAATTGCCCCATTTCAATTATAAAGAAGTTTTTAGAATTCATTCAATCTTTGGAACAAAACTGCATTAAAATAATTTGACTTCCGACTCATCTAAAAAATATATTAAGGGATATTTTTGATTAACAGAAAATATATGGAAAGCATTAAATAGGGTCAACCTTGAAATAAATGGTCATATCTTCGTCTCAAATTGCCCCATTTCAATTATAAAGGTGTTGTTAGAATTGAATCGATCTTTGAAACAAAACTGCATTAAAATAATTTGACTTGCGACTCAGCTAAGAAAGATATTAAGAGATATTCTTCGATTAATAGAAAATATAAGCCAAACTTTAAATAGGGTCAACATTGAAATAAATGGCCATATCTTCGTCTCAAATTGCCCCATTTCAATTATAAAGGTGTTTTTAGAATTTACTCGATCTTTGAAACAAAACTGCATTAAAATACTTTGACTTCCGACTCATCTAAAAAAGATATTAAAAGATATTCTTCGATTAATAGAAAATATAAGCCAAACATTAAATAGGGTCAACCTTGAAATAAATGGCCATATCTTCGTCAAAAATTGCCCCATTTCAATTATAGAGATGTTTTTAGAATTCGATCGATCATAAGAACAAAACTGCATTAAAATAATTTGACTTCCGACTCATCTAAGAAAGATATTAAGGGATATTGTTGATTAACAGAAAATATATGGAAAGCATTAAATATGGACTACCTTGAAATAAATGGCCATATCTTCGTCAAAAATTGCCCCATTTCAATTATAAAGGTGTTTTTAGAATTGAATCGATCTTTGAAACAAAACTGCATTAAAATAATTTGACTTCCGACTCATCTCAGAAAGATATTAAGAGATATTCTTCGATTAATAGAAAATATAAGCCAAACTTTAAATAGGGTCAACCATTTCAATTATAAAGGTGTTTTTAGAATTCACTCGATATTTGGAACAAAACTGCATTAAAATAATTTGACTTCCGACTCATCTAAAAAAGATATTAAGGGATATTTTTGATTAACAGAAAATATATGGAAAGCATTAAATAGGGTCTACCTTGAAATAAATGGCCATATCTTCGTCTCAAATTGCCCCATTTCAATTAGGAAGATGTTTTTAAAATTCGCTTGATCTTTGGAACAAAACTTCATTAAAATAATTTGACTTCCGACTCATCTAAGAAAGATATTAAGGGATATTCTTCGATAAATAGAAAATATATGGAAAGCATTAAATAGGCTCTACCTTGAAATAAATGGTCATATCTTCGTCAAAAATTGCCCTATTTCAATTATAAAGGTGTTTTTAGAATTGAATCGATCTTTGAAACAAAACTGCATTAAAATAATTTGACTTCCGACTCATCTAAGAAAGATATTAAGAGATATTCTTCGATTAAAAGAAAATAAAAGGCAAACATTAAATAGGGTCAACCTTGAAATAAATGGCCATATCTTTGTCTCAAATTGCCCCATTTCAATTATAAAGGTGTTTTTAGATTTCACTCAATCTTTGGAACAAAACTGCATTAAAATAATTTGACTTCCGACTCATCTAAGAAAGATATTAAGGGATATTGTTGATTAACAGAAAATATATGGAAAGCATTAAATAGGGTCTACCTTGAAATAAATGGCCATATCTTCGTCAAAAATTGCCCCATTTCAATTATAAAGGTGTTTTTAGAATTCGCTCAATCTTTGGAACAAAACTGCATTTAAATAATTTGACTTCCGACTCATCTAAGAAAGATATTAAGGGATATTCTTCGATAAATAGAAAATATATCGAAAGAATTAAATAGGCTCTACCTTGAAATAAATGGCCATATCTTCGTCAAAAATTGCCCCATTTCAATTATAAAGGTGTTTTTAGAATTCACTCAATCTTTGGAACAAAACTGCATTAAAATAATTTGACTTCCGACTCATCTAAGAAAGATATTAAGGGATATTCTTCGAATAATAGAAAATATATGGAAAGCATTAAATAGGGTCTACCTTGAAATGAATGGCCATATCTTCGTCCAAAATTGCCCCATTTCAATTATAAAGGTGTTTTTAGAATTCAATCGATCTTTGAAACAAAACTACATTCAAATAATTTGACTTCCGACTCATCTAAGAAAGATATTAAGGGATATTGTTGATTAACAGAAAATATATGGAAAGCATTAAATAGGGTCTACCTTGAAATAAATGGCCATATCTTCGTCAAAAATTGCCCCATTTCAATTATAAAGATGTTTTTGGAATTCGCTCGATCTTTGGAACAAAACTGCATTAAAATAATTTGACTTTCGACTCATCTAAGAAAGATATTAAGGGATAATGTTGATTAACAGAAAATATATGGAAAGCATTCTATAGGGTCTACCTTGAAATAAATGGCCATATCTTCGTCCAAAATTGCCCCATTTCAATTATAAAGGTGATTTTAGAATTCAATTGATCTTTTGCAACAAAACTGCATTAAAATAATTTGACTTCCGACTCATCTAAGAAAGATATTAAGAGATATTCTTCGATTAATAGAAAATAAAAGGCAAACATTAAATAGGGTCAACCTTGAAATAAATGGCCATATCTTTGTAAAAAATTGCCCCATTTCAATTATAAAGGTTTTTTAGAATTCACTCAATCTTTGGAACAAAACTGCATTAAAATAATTTGACTTCCGACTCATATAAGAAAGATATTAAGGGATATTCTTCGATAAATAGAAAATATATGGAAAGCATTCTATAGGGTCTACCTTGAAATAAATGGCCATATCTTCGTCCAAATTTGCCGCATTTCAATTATAAAGATGTTTTTAAAATTCGCTCGATCTTTGGAGCAAAACTGCATTAAAATAATTTGACTTCCGACTCATCTAAGAAAGATATTAAGGGATATTCTTCGATAAATAGAAAATATATGGAAAGCATTAAATAGGCTCTACCTTGAAATAAATGGCCATATCTTCGTCAAAAATTGCCCCATTTCAATTATAAAGGTGTTTTTAGAATTTAATCGATCTTTGAAACAAAACTGCATTAAAATAATTTGACTTCCGACTCATCTCAGAAAGATATTAAGAGATATTCTTCGATTAATAGAAAATATAAGCCAAACTTTAAATAGGGTCAACCATTTCAATTATAAAGGTGTTTTTAGAATTCACTCGATATTTGGAACAAAACTGCATTAAAATAATTTGACTTCCGACTCATCTAAAAAAGATATTAAGGGATATTTTTGATTAACAGAAAATATATGGAAAGCATTAAATAGGGTCTACCTTGAAATAAATGGCCATATCTTCGTCTCAAATTGCCCCATTTCAATTATAAAGATGTTTTTAAAATTCGCTTGATCTTTGGAACAAAACTTCATTAAAATAATTTGACTTCCGACTCATCTAAGAAAGATATTAAGGGATATTCTTCGATAAATAGAAAATATATGGAAAGCATTAAATAGGGTCTACCTTGAAATAAATGGCCATATCTTCAAAAAAAATTGCCCCATTTCAATTATAAAAATGTTTATAGAATTCGCTCGATCTTTGGAACAAAACTGCATTAAAATAATTTGACTTCCGACTCATCTAAGAAAGATATTAAGGGATAATCTTCCATAAATAGAAAATATATGGAAAGCATTAAATAGGGTCTACCTTGAAATAAATGGCCATATCTTCGTCAAAAATTGCCCCATTTCAATTATAAAAATGTTTTTAAAATTCACTCGATCTTTGGAACAAAACTGCATTAAAATAATTTGACTTCCGACTCATCTAAGAAAGATATAAAGGGATATTCTTGATTAACAGAAAATATATGGAAAGCATTAAATAGGGTCAACCTTGAAATAAATGGCCATATCTTCGTCTCAAATTGCCCCATTTCAATTATAAAGGTGTTTTTAAAATTCACTCAATCTTTGGAACAAAACTGCATTAAAATAATTTGACTTCCGACTCATTTAAGAAAGATATTGAGGGATATTCTTCGATAAATAGAAAATATATGGAAAGCATTAAATAGGCTCTACCTTGAAATAAATGGCCTTATCTTCGTCAAAAATTGCACCCTTTCTATTATAAAGGTGTTTTTACAATTCTTTGGAACAAAACTGCATTAAAACAATTTGACTTCCGACTCATCTAAGAAAGATATTAAGGGATATTGTTGATTAACAGAAAATATATGGAAAGCATTAAATAGGGTCTACCTTGAAATAAATGGCCATATCTTCGTCAAAAATTGCACCCTTTCAATTATAAAGTTTAATATTAAAACTGCATTAAAATAATTTGACTTCCGACTCATCTAAGAAAGATATTAAGGGATATTCTTGATTAACAGAAAATGTATGGAACGCATTAAATAGGCTCTACCTTGAAATACATGGCCATATCTTCGTCAAAAATTGCCCCATTTCAATTATAAAGGTGTTTTTAGAATTCACTTAATTTTTGGAACAAAACTGCATTAAGATAATTTGATTTCCGACTCATCTAAGAAAGATATTAAGGGATATTCTTCGATAAATAGAAAATATATGGAAAGCATTAAATAGGGTCTACCTTGAAATAAATGGCCATATCTTCGTCAAAAATTGCCCCATTTCAATTATAAAGGTGTTTTTAGAATTCACTCGATCTTTGAAACAAAACTGCATTAAAATAATTTGACTTTCGTCTCATCTGAGAAAGATATTAAGGGATATTCTTGATTAACAGAAAATATATGGAAAGCATTAAATAGGGTCTACCTTGAAATAAATGGCCATATCTTCGTCAAAAATTGCCCCATTTCAATTATAAAGATGTTTTTAGAATTCGCTCAATCTTTGGAACAAAACTGCATTAAAATAAATTGACTTCCGACTCATCTAAGAAAGATATTAAGGGATATTCTTCGATTAATAGAAAATATAAGCCAAACATTAAATAGGGTCAACCTTGAAATAAATGGCCATATCTTTGTCTCAAATTGCCCCATTTCAATTATAAAGGTGTTTTAAGAATTCACTTGATCTTTGGAACAAAACTGCATTAAAATAATTTGACTTCCGACTCATCTAAGAAAGATATTAAGGGATATTGTTGATTAACAGAAAATATATGGAAAGCATTAAATAGGGTCTACCTTGAAATAAATGGCCATATCTTCGTCAAAAATTGCACTCTTTCAATTATAAAGGTGTTTTTAGAATTTACTCGATCTTTGAAACAAAACTGCATTAAAATAATTTGACTTCCGACTCATCTAAGAAAGATATTAAGAGATATTCTTCGATTAATAGAAAATATAAGCCAAACATTAAATAGGGTCAACCTTGAAATAAATGGCCATATCTTCGGCAAAAATTGCCATATTTCAAATATAAAGGGTTTTTTAGAATTCACTCGATCTTTGAAACAAAACTGCTTTAAAACAATTTGACTTTCGACTCATCTAAGAAAGATATTAAGGGATATTCTTGATTGACAGAAAATATATGGAAAGCATTAAATAGGGTCTACCTTGAAATAAATGGCCATATCTTCGTCTCAAATTGCCCCATTTCAATTATAAAGGTGTTTTTAGAATTCGCTCGATCTTTGGAACAAAACTGCATTAAAATAATTTGACTTCCGACTCATCTAAGAAAGATATTAAGGGATATTGTTGATTAACAGAAAATATATGGAAAGCATTAAATATGGTCTACCTTGAAATAAATGGCAATATCACCGGCAAAAATTGCACCCTTTCAATTATAAAGGTGTTTTTAGAATTTACTCGATCTTTGAAACAAAACTGCATTAAAATACTTTGACTTCCGACTCATCTAAGAAAGATAATTAAAAGATATTCTTCGAATAATAAAAAATATAAGCCAAACATTAAATAGGGTCAACCTTGAAATAAATGGCCATATCTTCGTCAAAAATTGCCCCATTTCAATTATAGAGATGTTTTTAGAATTCGATCGATCATAAGAACAAAACTGCATTAAAATAATTTGACTTTCGACTCATCTAAGAAAGATATTAAGGGATATTCTTCGATTAACAGAAAATATATGGAAAGCATTAAATAGGGTCTACCTTGAAATAAATGGCCATATCTTCGTAAAAAATTGCCCCATTTCAATTATAGAGGTGTTTTTAGAATTCATTCGATCTTTGGAACAAAATTGCATTAAAATAATTTGACTTCCGACTCATCTAAGAAAGATATTAAGGGATATTCTTGATTAACAGAAAATATATGGAAAGCATTAAATAGGGTCTACCTTGAAATAAATGGCCATATCTTCGTCCAAAATTGCCCCATTTCAATTATAAAGATGTTTTTAAAATTCGCTCGAACTTTGGAGCAAATCTGCATTAAAATAATTTGACTTCCGACTCATCTAAGAAAGATATTAAGGGATATTCTTCGATAAATAGAAAATATATGGAAAGCATTAAATAGGCTCTACCTTGAAATAAATGGTCATATCTTCGTCTCAAATTGCCCCATTTCAATTATAAAGGTGTTTTTAGAATTGAATCGATCTTTGAAACAAAACTGCATTAAAATAATTTGACTTGCGACTCAGCTAAGAAAGATATTAAGAGATATTCTTCGATTAATAGAAAATATAAGCCAAACATTAAATAGGGTCAACCTTGAAATAAATGGCCATATCTTCGTCAAAAATTGCCCCATTTCAATTATAGAAATGTTTTTAGAATTCGATCGATCATAAGAACAAAACTGCATTAAAATAATTTGACTTCCGACTCATCTAAGAAAGATATTAAGGGATATTGTTGATTAACAGAAAATATATGGAAAGCATTAAATATGGACTACCTTGAAATAAATGGCCATATCTTCGTCAAAAATTGCCCCATTTCAATTATAAAGGTGTTTTTAGAATTGAATCGATCTTTGAAACAAAACTGCATTAAAATAATTTGACTTCCGACTCATCTCAGAAAGATATTAAGAGATATTCTTCGATTAATAGAAAATATAAGCCAAACTTTAAATAGGGTCAACCTTGAAATAAATGGCCATATCTTCGTCAAAAATTGCCCCATTTCAATTATAAAGGTGTTTTTAGAATTTACTCGATATTTGGAACAAAACTGCATTAAAATAATTTGACTTCCGACTCATCTAAAAAAGATATTAAGGGATATTCTTCGATAAATAGAAAATATATGGAAAGCATTAAATAGGGTCTACCTTGAAATAAATGGTCATATCTTCGTCAAAAATTGCCCTATTTCAATTATAAAGGTGTTTTTAGAATTGAATCGATCTTTGAAACAAAACTGCATTAAAACAATTTGACTTCCGACTCATCTAAGAAAGATATTAAGAGATATTCTTCGATTAATAGAAAATAAAAGGCAAACATTAAATAGGGTCAACCTTGAAATAAATGGCCATATCTTTGTCTCAAAATGCCCCATTTCAATTATAAAGATGTTTTTAGAATTCACTCAATCTTTGGAACAAAACTGCATTAAAATAATTTGACTTCCGACTCATCTAAGAAAGATATTAAGGGATATTCTTGATTAACAGAAAATATATGGAAAGCATTAAATAGGGTCTACCTTGAAATAAATGGCCATATCTTCGTAAAAAATTGCCCCATTTCAATTATAAAGGTGTTTTTAGAATTCATTCGATCTTTGGAACAAAACTGCATTAAAATAATTTGACTTCCGACTCATCTAAGAAAGATATTAAGGGATATTCTTGATTAACAGAAAATATATGGAAAGCATTAAATAGGGTCTACCTTGAAATAAATGGCCATATCTTCGTCCAAAATTGCCCCATTTCAATTATAAAGATGTTTTTAAAATTCGCTCGAACTTTGGAGCAAATCTGCATTAAAATAATTTGACTTCCGACTCATCTAAGAAAGATATTAAGGGATATTCTTCGATAAATAGAAAATATATGGAAAGCATTAAATAGGCTCTACCTTGAAATAAATGGTCATATCTTCGTCTCAAATTGCCCCATTTCAATTATAAATGTGTTTTTAGAATTGAATCGATCTTTGAAACAAAACTGCATTAAAATAATTTGACTTGCGACTCAGCTAAGAAAGATATTAAGAGATATTCTTCGATTAATAGAAAATATAAGCCAAACTTTAAATAGGGTCAACATTGAAATAAATGGCCATATCTTCGTCAAAAATTGCCCCATTTCAATTATAAAGGTGTTTTTAGAATTCACTCGATCTTTGGAACAAAACTGCATTAAAATAATTTGACTTTCGACTCATCTAAGAAAGATATTAAGGGATATTCTTGATTAACAGAAAATATATGGAAAGCATTAAATAGGGTCTACCTTGAAATAAATGGCCATATCTTCGTCTCAAATTGCCCCATTTCAATTATAAAGGTGTTTTTAGAATTCGCTCAATCTTTGGAACAAAACTGCATTAAAATAAATTGACTTCCGACTCATCTAAGAAAGACATTAAGGGATATTCTTCGATTAATAGAAAATATAAGCCAAACATTAAATAGGGTCAACCTTGAAATAAATGGCCATATCTTTGTCTCAAATTGCCCCATTTCAATTATAAAGGTGTTTTAAGAATTCACTTGATCTTTGGAACAAAACTGCATTAAAATAATTTGACTTCCGACTCATCTAA